>NC_056730.1:867177219-867390553 GCF_019279795.1 Protopterus annectens
TGCGTGAGTGCATGGGGCGTGTCGAAGTGCTGCACAGAGGCGTGGACATGTCGGCTGTTTACATGCAACCTAAAATGCTGAATATTACAGCCTGCCTCCAATAGTAATCACACCTGTCAGTGTCCGTGGATACTGAAACGTATGCAAAGCATGCAGGACAGTTTTGCGAACACAAAAATAAGAAGCAAACACAAATGCATGTAGCTGAATATTGAGTCCCCATCCCTCGAACAAATGACATTTAAAACCCTGTGCCCGTATTCTATTGTAGTGTTGATAGTTATACCAAGTGGAAGCAAAACGCATCGTGTTAGCGTGCCACCAATAGCTAAGTCTAGCCCAATGGTCAGGGTTACCACCTGTCCCACATTGTGAGGGACAGTCCCCCTCTGGGCAGTTGTGTCCATACCAAAACCATTATAAATGTAAAATACCCTGCGATCGTAGGACATAATTTATGTCCCACATCTTATGTAATAGTCACATACAATAGTTATTTCTGTATGTAACATACATACATGTTACAAGAAACAGAATAAACAAGTAAATGAAACAGAAGAAGCAGCTAAACTGCTACAACAATAAGCTTACATTTAGGCATAAAACAAAAGTACTATCTGTTGCACTGACCATGGGTATGTGTTGGCCTGTAAAATATAATGTGTGTCACGAATATATCCCATCCTGGCCATATGAAAAGGTGGCAACCCTACCAATGGTCAAAGCATTTGCCCAAAATCTGCCCATATGAAGTCCAAGGCGTCCTTGTCAGGATGGCCCAAAGATGAACGAGTATTACCCGGGTCTACCTACCATATCATGAAAGATAAGTATTTGTGTGTACCTATGTGCGTGATGTACAGCATGTGGAAGGTGAAAAATGCTAGGGTAGTCCTCACAACCATACAGGTACCAGAGATATGTAGTGTATGCAATGTGTTCCCTTGACCGTGCCATGGGCCATCAACCAGAGAAGGGATGGATGGAGTGTGTGGAATATGGGTGTGGGGGGACGGGTAATGTAGTAATTCGCCAAGGGGAGACTGTGTTGGATGCACAATAAGTGAACTGGAGGTGTATGAGGGAGCAGTGGGTGAATCAAAAAGAAACACAAAGAACAAACATACACATCCGCAATACAACCTGACAGGCCATACTGTAGAACACAATCCCGCAAGCATATGAATATTAAAATGTGCGATACACATGTACAGAAACATCACCGGCACATACCCACATAATGATCTGGACTAAACTGAGCCATCCAACCACAACACACCTGGATGCATAACTGAATACCCATCATCCCCTCTACAGTACACAGCCCCCCCCCCCCCATTCCTGAACGTCCAACAAATCCAACCATACCCAGGCTGCTAGCTTGGCGCAGCCATATCTGCACATAGTGACCACTACTCATATCTAGTAGGCAGTCTCACCCTAGGCAGTTTCAGGATTACAAACTATGTATCTCTTGCATGTATAACCCTATCACGTTTTCGTAAATCCAAAAATATCGAAGTTTATTGGCTTGTTCAATTTTTTATATCCCTCATGGGATAAGTATCCTGTGCAAACATCAGACTTGGTGTCACGACACAATGTCCAGTCCTGTAGACATCTGGACACAAATTGTATGTGCAGTAGTGGTTCATGAGACTGCTCAGCCTCCAGCCGGTCATGCAGAACCTACTACCCGGGATTAAACACCTGACCGTGATGCATGGCTCCCCACATGAATTATCGAGAATATATACTTTACACATTCACATAGTGGCAGTTGGATATAGGGTGATTAAGGTGCTGACATAAGCAGGGTCCTGAGGGACAGTCCCTGTTTGGGTAGGTGTGTCCTGAACAAAAATAATACAATGGCAAATGTCCTGTGATTGTAGGAAATAATTATGTACCATATTTCATGTAACAGTTGCGTAAAACAGTTATTTCTGTATGTAAAATATGTAAATCTTACAAGAAACAGAATAAGCAACTAAACTGCTACAAGAATAAGCTCTCATCTAGGAAAATAAGTAAAGTTCTAAACCCTGTACTGACCGTGGGTATGTGTTGGCCTGAAAAATCTGGTGTGTACCGAATATATCCCATCCTGGCCATATGAAAAGGTGGCAACCCTACCGATGGTCAGAGCCTCTTAATCCCCCCTAAAACCAGTGACCTTTGGAGGAAAGGTGGTGAATTACACTGAATGAATAATAACAATAATTAAGAGTAACAGATGTCTTTTACTTCAGAAAATAAATATTAATACATATGCTCTGATTCTGTCAGCATTTCAAGTTAATAGTACTAATAATGTAAAACGTGTCCGTGATTGTCCCTGATTTGTCCTTACCTTGTCCCTGTTACTGTTGACATTAGTCCCTGAGTGGTTGAGAGGTCTGTACATATATGTACACCAACCAACTATCACATTTGTTGCCAGTACTGTTGAATACTATGCAATGTAATGAAGTCATATATCCTATCTACCAAACATGTGGAATGTACCACGGATGGTGTAGTGGTCAAACAGGTGACTAAGGTGTGTCTGTTTCTGTGTCCAAGCCATGCAAGGGCCACTAATTCTATGTGATGGCCAGAATAATGTCCGTCGGATATAGGGAGGTAAAGTCAGCAGGGATGCGCGGCTGACATTCAACAGTATGGGAAATGTAAATAGGTATGTAGGTGTATATGTATGTGTATGTACAGCCATATATATATGTATATATATATATATATATATATATATATATATATATATATATATATATATATATATAAATGAACATGGTCACAATAAAGCAGCCGTAACGAATGTGAAGGGAAACACCAGCGGAACCCCCACCACCACGTATCATGTAATACCGACATATCAAGCCGGTCAGAGGTGGGCAAACCCCTGCGTCTGTAAACACAGGTAAAATGGTAACATTGGGACTAACTCTGTTCACATGCTAATTCTGACTTTCAAATGGGTACAGGGCTGTTCCGGTCTCCAGTCGGACAAGCCTAAACTCGGATGACCACATGAACACTCTGACAATCAAACATGCGTATGTGCCAGGACTATAAGCTTTAGAGTTCTGAATATCCTTGGAGTGAGTAAACATGCAGCATGGGCCCAGAGCAGTAGGGAATAGGGAATAGCGCATGTGTAGTACTGCGATTTTCCCAGCAGGAGAATGGATGCCTGCTGTGTAAGTGAAGCGTTGAGGCGTGTGTTCGGGTAACTATGAACCGTGGGTATACATATAAATGAAGCAGAACATCAATAGTGTAGTGGTTAGATCATCCGCCTAATGTAAAGCATTCCCGGTTCAAGTTAGACTATAGCACATATAATTTCCTTGTGGAATGAATGCCGCTGTGCTGTAAAGCCAACATTTAAACATGTAAAGGTGAATGTGTGTTTCGCATGGGGCCATTAACTGGATTCCTTCAATCAAAGTGGTACTGTCATAATGAATAAGGCACACGTAACCACAAATAAGCAGCAGTAAACATATGTAACTCACAGTAAGCATATGCGTGTGCGCCTGCACGGGTGTAAGCAGCTCCCAGCATAGCAAATGTATGTTTTTATGTACAGATGTAATTTATATATGTATATATATATGTATATATATATATATATATATATATATATATATATATATATATACATATATATATATATATATATATATATACACACACACACATATATATATATATATATATATATATATATATATATATGTGTGTGTGTATAGATACATATCCGCAGACATAATATATATATATATATATATATATATATATATATATATATATATATTTGAAGAACGAACGCCATAAGAATAAAGCATACACAAGGGTTGTGAAGGAAATCTAGTGCAACTAAGGTATTATATAGTGCTTGCAGCATATGTCAGATAAAGCTGCCCAAGAGTGAGCAGAGCACCGCTATTCACACCAGAGGCAGGGTTCTACCAGTGGGCATAACATCGCTGAACTGCTACGTCTACAGTACACACAGACAGAATGTAGTCCATGTTGGGACCACCTACACTTGTAAACCGCAAATGGCCGTAATCCATAACACCAGGAAAGGCACGTATGTGCAAATATAAATGGCGGGAGACCCTGTGAATACACGAGGCGGTACAAAATGTGTGTAGGGCCCCAAACGCTCTGGAGAGGACAATGTGTAAAGGTGTGTCATGGCTGCGATATCAGGTGGATAATGGCTGTTACGCATGGAAACTTAACTCGGGTGGGGTGGAGGAACTATGGGTATGTGATTATGGATCCAGGAGTGCCAGGGTAGGGTGGGCCAGTTCCAATGGACCCCCCCATGTAGGTCAGCTAATACATAATAGGTATATATGCATACGCACATGCAGACAGCAATATGTTGAAGTACATTCTCTGTAACACATGCACTCCATTTATTGACATACATAATATGAATGTGCACAGACAAACAATGACACTGTATCACATCCCAATTACCATCGATACTCCGTACATGAACATATTGCGACATCTGTCTGCTGTATAATGTGCTAAATACCAATTACAAGATAACCGGAGTGAAGTGTCAGTGTCATAATGACTACGGCAATAGTATGCTGGTGAAGCATATATAAAATCCAATACGCATGTGTAAGTGCGTATGAGTGGGAAATGTATTGGTCAATGGACACACAGCTGTATATATATTCATATATATAGATATATATATATATATATATATATATATATATATATATATATATATATATATATATATATATGGATCTAGGATACATACTCGAATTCACAAATCACTGAACATTAAAATATGCACGAAAATATAAAACATTGAAAACACATTACTCGAACATTGCAGGAAAAGTGATTTACATGGTTACGTCACCTTTAAATTCCATGTAACTTTAAATTCCTTTTACGTGTGTTCCGTGCTGTACTCACATACTAAACACTATGGTGGAAATTTGCAGGTTGGCGCCCAGTGTTTTTGGACAAGTGTATGAAACGGTAAGATCTCAAAGAGGTGGTGAAATACTACTTATAGATGGTTACATATATCAGCTTGAAAAGAAAACAAAAGTAAAAAAGTATTGGAACTGTAAATATAAGGTTACGGACAAGTGTAAAGGTAGGGCTATAACCATTACAGCCACGTCTGGTGAAGAACTGGTGAAATCAGTAGAGCATTATCATTCTGGCGAGCCTGAGGAAGTAGAGAAGTATCGCCTTAGAAGTGAATTGAAACAGAGAGCAATGTATTCCAGAGATACCACTTGTATTATTGTTGATGACACTGTAGCCTCCTCTTTGATAGAATGTGCTGCATATTTACCTAACAGGCAATCAATATTACAAACAGTAAAGCAAGTCCGTTCTAACAGTAGGAGAGGTGTATGTATTAGCGATCTCTCTTTGAATAATATTAATGTGGATGATTTCCCCTTAAAGGACGGACGATTCTTAAAGAAACTATTAACAAATGCTATGAATCAAACAAAGGTTGTTGTGTTGACTACAAGCGCTAACTTAAAGGACTTAAGTGTGATGAAAATATGGCTTATGGACGGTATATATTTCCAGAGATGTGCAGAATGTAGACAATTATATACCATACATCCTGTTGTGAAATATGGTGCATACACTAAAAGTATACCTCTACTGTGCTGTTTAATGAATAAAAAGTCATATCAAGCATACAATCGAATGTGGAAGGGTATATTTAGGGTATTTTTGGTATTTTAACCTTCGTGCATTTGCATTGTCGGTTGTATTGGTTTTCGTTGAGCAGTGAGCGTGATTTTAACGTTTGGTGATTTGTGAATTTGAGTATGTGTCCTAGATATATATATATATATATATATATATATATATATATATATATATATATATATATATATATATATATATATATATATATATATATATATACACATATACATATACATATATATATGTTACTGTAAATATACACATGTACATACCTAGGTGGCATATGTTAGTGGGAGGTCCAATAAACAAACGTCTACCTCCCACTCCCCCAGCTAGGCCGGTGAGACATACAGACACACAATAAAGGTAAATACACCACTGCTTTCCAGACCACCGGCAGGAAACTACCAGTGGGAGAGATCTGCAAGGTCTACACTTTAAACATGGATCACAGGGTCCCTTGTGGGACTCCAAAAATTTGCCTTGTAGGTGAAACAGTAATGATTGACGTGACCAGGATGTAGCTGTACACGGAACAGTAGGTTGTGCAAGTCTGATAACATATGGGTTGAAAAAACGTATGACATGTGTCCCGACATGGGGAGAGTGGGCAGTGTGTAGGGGTGTGTTCATACCCCAGCTGCGCTCACAGTAAGGATGAATGCTGTAGAGGGGTGTCAGGTAGGGGAATCATGGCTATGCTATAATGGGCCTAAGTGTGCAGGTGTTGGTTGGCAGAGATGTATTAGGCCTGCCCCGTGGAAGTAATTAATATTCCTATGTGGGTATAGCAGACGCCCATACCTCCCAAACCATAAGAGCACATCTACTGGATAATCCGTAAACCATTGGGGGAACACATAGGGACTATATCAGTGAACTGTACCCGATTATCATGGACATCCGTGATTACGAATCAAAATCTAACACAGTCCTAACTAAACCCTTCCAGAACTAGTGATATTAGGTCGACAGGTGGCGGAATACATGTAATGACTAATGACAACATGTATGAGTCATAAACAGCATGTACCTTGACAAATGTGTATGAATACATATTCTCTGGGACTGTCAGTGCATCAGGTTAATAGTACCAGTCATCTAAATGTGTCCCTGAGGGTGTTATGCAGTGTCCCTGATTCAGTGTTCATTCTCCCCCATTTGTATGTGAGGTCTGCTAGTGACGGAAAGTGCATATTCCACCGACTGCCTTAGGTAGATGATAGCATAATAGGTTGGGGTTACCACCTGTTCACCTTTGCGAGGGACACTCCCCTTTGGGCAGTTGTGTCCTGCAAAATAAATGTTATTATGACACATGGCCTGTGATTTAGGGCAAAGAATCCAAAAATTGTCTGTAGTGGTTGCATAAAATGATTATGTTGTATCTGAAACACCTAGATGTTATAGGAAACAGTATTAGCAACTATAATGCTACAAGAATAACCTTTACTTATGCAAACCAGTGAAGTAGTCTATTTTCTACTGGCTGTGGGTATGTGTTGCCTTGCCAAATCTGACATCTCTACATATAGGTCCTATAGGGCTGCCACCTTTCCAAATGGACAAAATGGGACCTGCTACGTAGAAATGTCAAACGTTCCAGGTCAGAACATACCTACAGCCGTGCATAGTACAGAAATATACATATTAGCACAAATAAAAGCTTAGTCTAGTAGAAGTCCAGTTGCTTATGCTACTTCACATAACATATAGAAGTGTCATATATACAATAACTGTTACATGCAACTATTAGAGAAATGTAGAATATAATATTATCCTGTAATCAGGACATTTGCTATGTCTTGATTATTTTTGCATGACACATACGCCTAAGGACGGACTGTCCCACGCAAAGTGGGACAGGTGTTAATCCTAAAGTCTCACCTCGGCCAATTTAAAAGGTGGCAAACCTACAATAGGTATGCGGTAGCATGACCCGGCAGACGGATGTGGGTCCCAAAACACATTTACTTGTCTGCATTTCAGAGTATTGGTTCCCATGTATCAGCCAGATGGGAGCAGATTGTATGAGGAACATGCATATAATATGATTAACTCACTGGACAAGCCGCCGATTCTGTACAGTCGAATGCCATGCCATCACCTAATGTTCAGCCATACCCAATACTGTAGTCATTTAGTCCGATGTAATAGGCTTCACAAGGGATCACGCCCACCCAGTGTGAGTGACACATGCAAGTACCAATGTCGGTGCATGGGCAAGTGAGGGAGCGAGCGGGTGTAAGCATGTTTGGCTACCAGTATGCGAGTATTGCACTGGTAAAGAAATGTGGAGTCTAACCTAGTGTAAGAAGCTGTAACCAGAGGTCAGCAGTGTTTAACACTGCACAAACCCACACACAATTTCTCCCAACTGCTTCAGTGTGCCTTACTCACTCCGTATCCAATGGGCTTGTTCTGGCCGCAAACAAATAACCGTCCTTTGCAAGTATTGGTAGCAACACCCTGTGCACACAGCTAATGTAAATTACCAATACACCATGGCAAATATACAAACAATAGACAGTACCACACACATACCATACAGCACAGTCCTCCAACAATATAGCAATGTACCGGCAGATATGTCCGGACCACTGGTGTTTGCAGACCTGGCTGTCTTGTGTTTACATGTGTGAGCATGCCCAATATGACCATTCCGCATGCTGTCGACTGACATTGCTTTTATACCTTCATGTGTTTGAGCATGCCCAGTATGGCCAACTGTATCGCATGTGTTACATGTCCAGGTAGTCAGTACTGCGGTGCCGACCTCTGCGTTGTACATTGACAGGTGGCATGCTGTGTCTGCAGTTTATCCATCGGTCATGTGACATTGACTGTTGCTACATTTCTGCACAGCGTGGGGGGACATCCGACTGTATCCACATTCCTACACAGCACCAGGGGGGCGCACCTGACTGTTGCTACATGTGTACGTTGGAAGGGGGCACACCTGACACTTGTACACTTTTGTTACTACTGTACTGGTATGTCAGGTACTCCATTTCAGTGTGTAGACCTACCTATTGTGCTCGCTAGAGGCATACCAGTGTACTCCAGATCTTAGCTTTAATTACCAACATATTAGTTTCAGATGTCCTAGCCTTCACAACCTACATCCAACTGCCTGGCCTGCTGCATACCTCTCAACCTGGAAACATCAAAAATCTGGACAAGGCCCATGAAAAATAGGTACAAATCTGTACGCTGATTAACATATCATTTGCATACATAATTATGTAACCCCACCCACTCCAGTGGAATAGTGGGATACCAACGTTCAAACGCAAACTGAAGAACAGATAACCAAAAATGGCACCAGAGTCCCCCTGCAGCCATTCCAATGTACCATTACCTGGTTAATTTGCCCTATTTACCATAAACACTATAATGTGCACACTGCTTTACTTCTACAATGTTTATTTGGATTAATTTAAAAAGTTTATTTTACATTTTATAGCATAAACACTACTAGACCTCTGCTAAACAAAGCAATACAGTCTCACAATGAAAATAGACTTAGCATTATAACTTCTCTGCCCTTGAAACTCACATTCATTGAAACAGCATTGAAACCTACAAAGAAAATGCATCTGGCCAGTGGTAAGATTAGCTTTGGGCTGTTTTCAAATCATAGGCCCCCTTGCACACAAAACATTATATGTGTTCTTTGATACATCTTCCTGACAATATTAAATTATATTCCTTGTATAATACAGCATACTTGCTACAGCACATTTTAAATTTATTGTTTTGAACACTTTTACAGTAAGCAATGAAACAAAATGCATGAACCAATATTTGACTAAAGTGCCCAGTTCAGAACATTTCCATCATAAAAGTCTGAGTAATGTCTACAATCCACCAGTATCAGTAAATATGCACAACCTCTGCAGAAGTAAAAGTCACATAATATTTCCACATTAAGAAGATATGTAACTAATGAAGAGGTTGCTGCTAGCAAACAATAAGAAGTTATGTACTCACCATAACGTTCCATCTGAGTAGGTAAACTTCATTTGTCAGCAACCTATGAGACCTATAGGAATCGGATCCAACCTCGGATCCGAACTGGCAGTTTTCAACAGCTTTAGATCCACGCTCCAAGCTCCTCCCCTACCCATAATCCCCTGCTAACCCTGACTGACCTCAGATCAAGTTTGCCCAACATCAGAAACTGCTAGAAAATTATTATTCTCAAGATAAGGTGAGTAAAACCCATGGACCTGAGTATGAATACATTTGCAAATGAGGGGGCAGGAGGGAGGGACGGTTGCTGACAAATGAAGTTTACCTACTCAGATGGAACATTATGGTGAGTACATAACTTCTTAATCTGAAGTAGTTAACTTCATTTGTGCAGCAACTTATGGGACAGAGTCCCCAGCTACCTGAACCTTGGGCGACCTTCATGGAAGGATGTTCCGGAGCACTGCAGAGCCAAAGGATGCTCTCCCTCTGGAGATAATGTCCAATTTATAGTGATTGATAAAGGTATGAGATGAGGCCCAAGTGGCTGCCAAACAAATATCATCCAAAGAGACTCTAGCTCTAAAAGCCGCAGAGGTAGACATAGATCGAGTAGAGTGGGCATGGACTCCCTGAGGTGCGGGCCTGCCAGAACTTTCATATGCTAGAAGGATACATTGTGAAATCCATCTAGACAGTGTAACTTTAGACACCGATTTACCCAAGTTAAATTTGGCAAAGGAGACAAACAACTGGTCGGATTTCCTATGACCAGATGTCCTGTGGATGTAGAAGCGAAGTTGTCTATGCACATCCAATGTACGTAATTTGTATTCCCCTTTGTTACGGTAATTTGGAAAAAAGACCGGCAAGTTAATGGACTGGTTAATATTTGATTCAGAGGCAACCTTGGGAAGAAAAGAGGGATTGGTCCGGAGGTAAACTCTATCCTTGTGAAAGGTCAAGTATGGGGTTTTTACACAGAGGGCCTGTAGTTCAGAGACCCTTCGAGCCGAGGTGATATCGACAAGAAAGGCCATTTTCCATGACAAGAATTTAAGATCTACTGAAGCTGCAGGCTCAAATGGGGGAGCTGTCAAGGCCTGAAGCACCAGCATTAAATCCCAAGGAGGGACTACATCCTTCACTGGAGGTCTGAGCAGAAAGGTGCCCTTCAAAAAGGTCTTACACAATTTCATGGTGATCAAAGCGCCCATTTCATTTCCCACGTGATAATGACAGATAGCTGCTAGTTGAACCTTGACTGTGGAGGAGCTAGCCCCCTGTGGTCAAGAAAGCTAGGAGTTTGTTTGTGTCTAATCTGGCCCCTCTGAAGTCTATGGTCTGAGTTGGAATAAGAGACGACTTCTCTATGTTGATAGTGATCCCCTGCCAGGGAGCTAGACGAAGAAAGTAGTTTCTGGCTGCACAGAGTAGATGCCTTGTCGGGGCGGTCAGGAGCCAGTCGTCCAGGTATGGGAAGACCTGAATTCTCTGGAGCCTCAGGTGGGCTGCTATGACTGCTAACACTTTGGTGAACACCCTGGGGGCTGTGGTGAGACCAAAGGGGAGGACCCTGAATTGGAAATGATTGACTCCTAGCCGGAAGCGGAGGAACCTCCTGGATCACCTGTCCATCCGAATGTGGTAGTACGCATCCTTGAGGTCTATAGAGCACATCCAATCGTTCTCCCACAAAAGGGGGAGAATGGATTGAAGAGTGACCATGCGGAACCTCTCTTTGGTTACTGACAGGTTCAAGGAAGAGAGATTGAGGATTGGTCTTAAGTCCCCCATCTTTTTTGGCACCAAGAAGAACCTGGAGTAAAACCCAGACCCACACTGGTCTGGGGGGACATGTTGGATGGCTCTTTTTTCCAGCAATTGTTGGATTTCCATTGTTGCGGCCTCCCTCTGATTGGGTGGAACATCAGGGAGGTATCTGGGGCTGCGTGGGCAGCGAGAAAAGGGAATCTGATATCCTCTGGATATAATGCGAAGCACCCAGCAGTCTGTTGTGATGGACTCCCAAGCTGCTGGGTGCTTCGGGAAATGCCCCCCGACTGCCTCCAGAGTGGAGCAGTCGGGCAACCCCTCAGGGGTGTTGTGTGGGTTGGTCCAAGAAGGGTTCTCTGGATCAAAAGTTCCATGGGCCCCATCTGCCTCTAGGGCGGCGTCCACCCTGCCCTCCTCTGCCGCGGAAGGGCTGGGAGTCCGGAGCGGGACGGGACTGTTGCGACTTCCAGAACCACATCTTCTTCTGACCCTTTTGGTTCTTAGAGAAGGACCTCTGGGGAGCAGAGAAGCGGACTCTGACGGCAGACAACGTCTTCCCGTCCTTTTCGCTCTGGACCAAGGTATCTCGCACAGTTTTGCCGAAAAGGGCAGAACCATCGAAAGGGGCATTAGCGAAAGACGCCTTAAAGGGTTCCATGAAATCACAGTGCTGGAGCCAGGCCTGGCATCTCATGACGAGGCCTGCTCCGCTGGCTCTAGTGGCTCCTTCCGTGGCATGGGACAGTAGCCGCATAGAGGTGTTAGATATGGATCGTAGAGTGGCCATCCGGGTGGAGTGCAATTGTTTGTCCTCCACTGACATGGACTTGGGGGCGACGCAGAGTACTCTTTGATAAGGTCCCGCTGCAGTCGAAGCACATGTGCCAAGTAGTTCAGCGACCTCACAGAGAAGGTAGCCGAACTAAACACCCGCTTCCCTAGGTGGTCCATCGACCGAGACTCCTTGCTCGGGGAATGAACCGAGGGACTCTCCTGAGCTAGTTCCCTCTTGGTGGCTGCCGCCACCAACATGGCATCTACAGAGGGACCCTTACTCCAGTGGGACACGTCAGAGGGTGGGCTAAGAATCTTGTCCGGGCACTTGGGGACTGGCTCCACAGTGTCTGGCTCCTTCCACGCCCTGGTAGTAATCAAGTCTACTAGGGGGTCGGCCGGAGGGGACACCCAAGAGGTAGATGGGCCTGCTTCAAACGCCTCCAGATTCGTCCGAGGTAGGCTTTGGGGCAGACCAGCCCCCCCCCCTTATTCTAAGCATCTCCATGATGTCACCAAATGGGACATCTTCGGGGGGTGATCTTGGGGAGCCTTCCCCTTCCTCCAAATCAGTGTCCTCAGTCAAGAACTCGGGGGAGTCCAGGTGCCTCCTTTTGCACCTTCGCTTGTGAGGAACCTCCTCGGGGGGAGGCTGTCCGAGGAGGTCTCACCAGCCATGTCTTGTTCCAATGGAACTACCTGGGATGTCAAAGCAGGCTGTCCCTGGGGCCGGGTGATGGAAGTCGGACCCAACAGAGAAGGAGTGCAGGCTGGAGCCGTGGCAAGGGCCGGGGGCCTGGATTGTCTCGACAGGGCCCTCTCCACCATGTCGAATGTCGAGGGAGAGCTGCTCTCTCTGGGATCCGAAAGCAGACCCTCGCTTGGATCCGACGGACGGATCAGGGCTGGCGCCGAAGCGATTGGATCCGATGGAACAGTATTCTCCGACCTGGACGGAGCCTAAGGCATACCGATACCCCTGGATCCAAAGCTCAGCCCTCGGCTCTGAGAGCTCAGATCCAAAGAAGAAAATGTACCCGTCAGACTCGAGGGAAGTGTCGGCGCCGAAGTACCCGAGACTATCGGCGCCGACACACCCCCAGCTCTAAGGCTGCCCGGCTCCGAAGACTCCGAACCCGGGAAATGGGATGGAGAAGGAGCTATCGGGGCAAAGAAGGGGGTCGGGCTCCCCACCGGAGGGGGGGGAGGCAGGAGCACTCCCATCTGCAGTTGGAGGAATCTTCTCATCATCCGGTCCAAATCTGCATCCGTGAGACTTTGGGTTGATCTCGACGAGGCCACCGAGGTGGGGCAGGAGTGTCGCCTCGATGACCCCGAAGGAGATCGGGTCTCCTCCTCCTCAGGACCCGGTGAAAAGCACGGGGAGCGGATCTGAGAAGGAGGAGACTCAGAAGTCCTGGAGGGAGAAGACCGCTTAGCCGGGGGGGGGCTGAAGCGGAGGACTCGGCCCGCCACTTGTGGTGTTTCTCCCTCCTTTTTTCTTTCCTAGCCTCCCTCTCCTCTGGGCCTAAGGTGGGAGGTTGAGTCCCGGCCGGGGGGAGGGAAGCAGGAGTGGCAGCCGCCGCAGCGGGAGCCACGGGAGGACCGGAGGTAGAAGCCGAGTCCAGGGGCAGAAGACCCGCCAGAATCAGCTTAGACCTCCGGTCCTTGAGTGCCCTGGGATTGAACACCGCACAAATGAAACAACCAGAGGACAGGTGCTCAACCCCAAGTCACAACACACACCGAGTGTGGCCATCTGCTGGGGACAGCTTATGGCCACACTCGGTGCACTTAGAAAAAATCAGCTTTGGGGCCTCAGACATATTAACTAAAAAAGGTAAAACCACATACACCAGGCCCCAAACACACACACACACACACACAACCCTGATGGAACCATGAAGGAAGGGGGAGGTTAAATATGAAAAATATAAAATAAACTAAGAGAGCTTAAGATTAGAAAATGGACCTGAACACACACTCACACCAAAAGTTTAAGAAAAGGGTCTGAAAGGTTAAATTTTTCTCACAAAAGTGATGAAATGCCTGGAACTTGGGATCAAGCTGCTGAAGTAAACCACGGCAAACTAGATCTGGGGTCAGTCATGGTTGGCAGGGGATTATGGGTAGGGGGAGGAGCTTGGAGCTCGGATCTAAAGCTGTTGAAAACTGCCGGTTTGGATCCAAGGTTGGATCCGATTCCCATAGGTCTCATAGGTTGCTGCACAAATGAAGTTAACTACTTCAGATCTTAATATTTCATTGTTTCATCTACAAATAACTTGCCTGTTGCCTTTGAGATATAAATTGCCTATGTCGCATAAAAAAAAAATAAGCTAGTAATATTACAACAGGGAATGGATGGCAAACTGATAACAGGTTCATAATTACTAGCCATCTCTTCCAAAGAGAACATTCTCAGGACTGAGTACAGTATCAGCAATCTACATGCTGTGGGAGTAGAACCCACAGCCTTCTATATCAAAAGTAAGTATTCTACCCGTCATACTACTGACAACACAAGCACACTTACTATAAGCAGCACTATACTCCTCTCCCCCTGAAGACCTATGCAGCATAAGAAATCTGGAAATAACCAAAAATGTATTGGGAAGGGGACAAAAGCCCAAAACCAGGGACACATTTTAAACATTGCTTGTATGATCTTAGAAAAGTTGCTTGCTAGTATAAAATGTTTTGTATTACCAAGCATGCATTTCCTGAAAGACAGGAAGACTGAAACTTAAATGGCAATGATTATTTAGTGAATTCAGTTCTCATTGGATTTGCCAGAAAACAAAAATTTTAAGAGAAATAGACCAAAAGTATGTATGAGCCAACATTCCAGACAGTCTCTCTCACACAGACACTTTCTGCTGTAGCTATTAAGTAAACCAAAAGCAGTTTGTTAAATAAGTAAAGCACACATTGCCCTGCCTGCAAGTCAATATGTACATTAAAGCATAGTTTCTCCTGCAGCAGTAAAATCAAAATAAAAGCAGTCTCTGTTAAAGCACACACTTTCTCTTGCCTGTAAGCCAATATGTACATGAAAGCACATGTTCTCCTGCAGCCATTAAAATACAAGTAAAAGGAAAGCAGTTTATCTGTTAAATAAGTAAAGCGCACGCACACACTTTCTCTTCCTAAGCCAAGCCAAAATGTACATGAAACTGAAACCACGTTTTCTCCTGCAGCCATTAAAATACAAGTAAAATGAAAGCAGTTTCTCTAAGTAGAGCGCACAGCACACACTCTCTTGCCTGTAGGCTAACATGAACATGAAAGCACATTTTCTCCTGCAGCCATTAAAATACAATAAAACGAAAGCAATTTCTGTTAAATAAGCAAGCACACACTTTCTCTTCCTGTAAGCCAAGCCAATATGAAACTGAAAGCACGTTCTTCAGCAGCCATTAAAATACAAAACGAAAGCAGTTGCTCTGTTAAATAAGTAGAGAACACAGCACACTTTCTCTTGCCTGTAAGCCAACATAAACATGAAAGCTTATTTTCTCCTGCAGCCATTAAAATACAAGTATGAAAGCAGTTTCTCTGTTAAATAAAGCACAGAGCTTTCTCCTGCCTGCAAGTCAGTATGTAAATTAAAGCACATTTTCTCCTGCAAGTTAACTATTAAAGTAAAATAAGCAGTTTCTTAAGTAAAACTCTCCTGTTATGTAAACGAAAGCAGTTTCTCAAACAAATTCTACCTCCTGCCCTCATGCCTACAGCTGTTAAATACGTGAAGCTGCTATTTGTCCTGCGCAGTTAAATAAGTAAATAAGCAAAGCTCTGTTAAAAAGTCAAGTAAAACAAAAGCACAGTAATCATCACATAAACATATCCTGCATCCCAGCAGCCGTTAAAGAAATAAAGCTGCTGCTGTTTGTCTTAAATTTACTGTTTATCTTAAATTTACTGTTTATTTATTTTTTTTTACCTGGAGGAGAGAAGACCCGGGAATGAATGCTGCGCTCTGCACACACAATACCGGTCTGCAAAAGCCGACATTGTCACGCACGTGACGTCAGGATTTAAAAAAAAAAAAAACAGGGAATTCAGAAATTAAAGTGGCCACGCGAGAAATCGTGGCACCCCAATATTTTGCCCTCAAAACCGGTATTTAACGAGGAACTCAGTACAGTTGAGAGGTCTGGCCTGCTGTAGTCTGTCTGTGTGGGTCTGTGGGGGGGGGGGGGGTCATCCATTGGGCATATTCAGAGGCCATAGTACAGAATTTGTCTATGTTCGTCTACACCTGTCCAGCTGGTTGAGACTTGTGTGGTCTGTATGAACACACATGATGCTCAGCCCATTACCCGTAGTGGGTTATGACACACTGTGTACTACTGGCTACTATGGTGACCCCGGTATGTGCTACAGATGTCATGGTGCCACTATGGATGTCTACTGTCCGCTGCCTTAACATTCGGCCACCAAATTCCCTTGCATGCTCACATCCATACCATAGCTACAGGTAACAACACATTCTAATACAACTGCCAGTTGGTAGGTTGATTGACTTACCTTGAGGGTGTGCCAGACCTGAGGATGGTGCTGGAGGGCTGCCTATGTCAGATACACACAGTGCACTTCCTATACATAGCTGAGCACAGGTAGTGTCATGTTTGGCATCCCTTTTACTGTCTGTGCGAGTCAGAGAGGGTAACATTCCCTGGGTACCTACTGTGTCAGTGCATATGCTATACGTTTCCTGTTTGCCAAGGCCACGTCATACTGGGCATGCCTCCTTCCGCCTACTAGGTCCGGCTCAGGTTGTTCCTCCTCCGAGTCACTCTGTGCCTGTTACAGGCCTTGGCATTGGTGGGGGGGCCTGTGTGGCCCTGCCCCATGCTGTTCCTGCTGCAGCTGTTTCCGCAGAATCATATTGTGTAGCATAGCACATACCATAACAATTTGGGTGCATGTAGCTAGCGAATACTGGAAGGCTCCACCGGATGTGTCCAGACACCAGAACCGTGACCTGAGCATCCCAAACACATGCTCTATTATATGTCTGGCCTGTGCGTGTGCCTAATTATGGCGTACTTGTTCAGGTGTGTGTACATTTCTGATGAGTGTCATCAGCCACAACTCCAGTGGATACCCAGCATCCCCCACTAGGTGACCGTAGGGGATGTCCATATTGGCAAAGCTGTGGTACAGCTGCGTCAGATGCCATATATCAGAATTGTCATAGCTTCCAGGACAGCCAGCACACACATTCAGTATAATGCCCTGGGCATCGCATACGACCTGGCAGTCGATGGAGGGGATGCCCCTGCAGTTAATGTAGGCCCTACCCTGCTCACTGGGTGGTGCTTTGATGTGTACGTGCATGCAGGCTATAGCACACACTACCCCAGGGTAGTCTACCATTTGGTGTAAGAGATGCATATTGCTGGTCAACACCTCACGTGTGTTGAGGAAATGTATGTGCTCACTGGCATGTGGGGACATGGCATCCAGGAAATGGTGGAATACACTGGATGCAGATGCCTGTGAGATCCCCATGATATCCTCAGTTGTGCTTTGGGAGGTACCTGTGGCTAGTATATCTAGGCCTACACATACCTTGGTATCCACTGGGATGGGTTCACCTCGGCCTGTTCGATGTGTCAGGTGTGGCGGGCACAGCTCAACAATCTGCTGTAGGAGGTCTCTGTCCACCCCATAGCACTCCACTATCTTCAGCTCATGTAGCCCCTGGTAGGTTACCCTGGGTCTGTACAGTCTTCTCTGTCTCCTCACTGAGGGTTGTTCGGCAGCATTCACATCCTCACTACCCTCAGCCTCCTGCACATGTTGGTCTATGTTGCCTGCTGCAGCCCTTCTCATTTTGTTGGATTGTTTTGTAAAATTTCCCCGCATGTATACACCGGTGGTGTAGAGTGTGGAAAAACCCGAGGGTATGGTGCTTGCTCACTTTATCGTAGTGTTCTAGGTCGGGCTGGGCCTGTAATCTGCTGATTGTGATAATTATCACCTGTTTGCCCAGCTTGTTCACCTTGACTACTCTCCTACTGCTGTTGTCCTCCCAATTGCACTAGGCAGGTATAGACACGCTCCTATCTTAGGCATGCTAAGGCAGGAGCAATCCCGAGACACAGGGCTCCAATGTACGTACAGTATGCCTGACACCCCCCCCTCATGCTTTCACCTATATTCGAGTCCTGCACCCGGCTATCTATACACATACACTCTTGGGATCTGCATCACACCCTGGGGATAAACAGGATTCACTATTTTCCACCTTGTTTACATAGTATTGTCTTCTAATGCATAGTTACATGAACCATACTGAGCCTCCCCAAAAATAACCACTGGTTACTGTCACACAGACCCGCACACAACTGGTTAAAAGCACCTTACTATCACTGTATTTGAGGTCTCTTGTTCTTCCCAGCAGTATCTGCAGGGCGTGAACCCGGAACCCTGCATACTACAGACGATATGCTTTAGCACTAAGCCATGGCAGATATACATACAGCTGAGGTTATCATGTACAGATCATCCAGCACAGGCATTCAAGAGTATAGGACATGTATTCCATCATGTAGATTTATGTGTTCTAATGTATATATATATATATATATATATATATATATATATATATATCTACACATATACATAGATATAGAATATATATCTCAACAGCGGACCACGTGACACCAAAGCATTAGACAAGAATGAAAAGGAAACCACAAGCGCCTCCTGCATTATGTACTGGTGTTAATATCCAGGCAAGTGTGTTTATGTGTGTCACACGGGTTCAGACTGTATTAAGGGTAAGATTAGGGCTGCTGACATTACTCACCAGACCTATTGCCGAATGTATGTGTATGTCTTGACAACCCAGTCTCTTGGCCGATTGTGACATTTATGGCCACTATATAGGAAAACAACAAAACATGCTCCTCAACACATCCAGTAGCTAGCCATTCACAGACACCAACACATAAGATATGACTGCCAAACACACACACCTGTCATGCCTTGGAATAGAGCACCTACCTGTCTATTCTATCACACTACAGCATTACGCAGTTACAGAACGCACTACCGAAATTACTGGACTACCCCACTCCCAGAGGTGTACTTCTAGGTGGGTGACATCATCAGCAATGGCAAAGTCGGCGATAGGGATTGTATGGCGTGTGAGCAGTCTAAAAGCATTATTCTGTACCCATCAGATGGAGACACACACACAGCTGGTATGGCTGGGATTAGAACACAGACCTAACTATCTTATCATACTACAGCATTATGCAGTTAATGAACGTGCTACTGAGATTACTGAAATGAGACCCTCCCAGAGGTTTACTTCTAGGTGGTTGACATCATCAGCAATGGCAAAGTCAGTGATAGGGATTGTATGGAGTGTGAGCAGTCTAAAAGAATTATTCTGTCTGCAGGCAGATGGAGACACACAGACAGTTGGCATGGCTGGAATTAGAACACAGACTTAGCTACCTTATTACACTACAACATTACACAGTTACAGAACACGCTACCGAGATTACTGGGATGCAACACTCCCAGAGGTGTACTTCTAGGTGGGTGACATCATCAGCAATGGCAAATTTGGCGATAGGGATTGCATGGAGTGTGAGCAGTCTAAAAGCATTATTCTGTCCCCAGGCAAACAGAGACACACACACACACACACACACACACACACACACACACACACACACACACACAGTTGGCATGGCTAGGATTAGATCACCAACCTAACTACCTTATCACACTACAGCATTACAAAGTTACAGAACACGCTACCGAAATTACTGGGACACAGCACTCCCAGAGGTGTACTTCTAGGTGGATGGCAGGGACTGTATGGAGTGTGAGCAGTCTAAAAGCGTATTTCTGTCCCCAGGCAGACGGAGACAAACACACACCAGTGGTGGGATCAGGACAACTGCCTATCTACGGACCACTATTACAATATCACATAGATACAAGCCATGCCACAGACACTACACCTTTCAAGACTGTCAATATGACCTTCTAGGAATACGGACATCGACATGGATGCTGGCAGTTACGATGTACATACCTGTGAACCTGTGTGTTCAATGTAGGAATCAATCCTGAAGTGGGATATGGCCATCTTTTTACTGGACAACTACTATCACTATACAGGGTTACAATGGCCATGCCCATACACATAGAGGCACATAACCGACACAAAGTGTCACTGGCATGCTCACACACTTAGTAGCACACGGCCATTTGGAATGCACTATGTGTCCATCTACACAACGTTATACTGGGCATGCTCACACACTTAGTAGCACAGGGCTGTTTGTATGCACTCTGATTCTAAACACGGAAGGGCACAGTGGCCATGCTATTACAGTTAGACATGAACAACACATTGTAATTGACTCTAGTGTCGATAGTTGTCATTGTTAGCAGTGTAGTTAGACTACATATATCCGACACCGGTCTTCTACACAACGTCTGCTGCTGTCCGTCACCTTAGATGTACCAATCTAAACCTGGCACACTACTATCATCCGTGGTGATGTCCTGCCAGGAGTGGCTACTTCGCCCATATAGTGCCATTCATAGATGAATGTCCTCAGACCAGGTTAACACCCTGACACCTAGAGGACAACTGCATTGTATGTGTATGCTAAACAGTGCTAGATGTGTAGCATTCGTAATCACAGCTGCCCAACGTAGATCCAACAGTGGGGAATACTGACATCTGTGCAGTGAGGAATACCTGGCTAAAGGCTCAGTTATGCACAATAGCACTACCACCGTATACCTTGGATACAGACATGTGGGCCATAACACTGGTATGGACCACTCCAGGTGGTGGTGTCCCCACGTACATGAAGGCCACTCACATGTACTGACCAGTACACCCTCAAAAGGTATCACAGATGTGTCAGGTGCAGATCTCAGTGTCAAAAGCCGCATTGTAGGATGTAGCCCTCAGACATAACCATGTCCATGCACCAGCAACACACATCCATACATGTGGTAGAACATATATTAGTACAACACCATGTGACCCATGACCAATGGACTGTACTTAGCTCTACATCAACTGTGCAGATCACCCATGTACTGACACAGTTGCATCATGTGTTATGCAATGCAATGATATCACTGTTCATAACCAGGTTGGCTGTACACATAACAGGGGCTCTGGGGCATATAAATCAGTAACAGATGACTGTTGCTGTACACCAGTAAACACTCTCATGTTTGGATATGACATACATGTACCTGCCATGGATATGTACATGCCACACACACACACAACACATATGTACATAGCATAGCTGTTGCTGTCCTTCATGCAGACAGGTGGCTACAGCAATTACACACATGCACATGGAAGGTAGGTCCATGGTTGTTGAATGCTAACAGTACATAAGGTGTGATATCAATGTTGACTAAGTTAACATTCCCTCTGTACTGGTTACCCATGACAACTATCATATCATACAACAGTCCATGTGTCATGTATGTCATCACACATATCCACCAATTGCAATGCCGACAAACATGGCTAAATGACAGGAATGTAGGACCTACACACATGTACATGTAGTGGTGTGCGTTCAGCTACCATGCATGTGCAGTAGCTGATGTTTGCAGGTGATATGTGTCTTACTACAACATGCAGTTGCTATGCAGCCCCATCATTGCCAACTGTATATGGTGATATACTGACAGTACGGTAAGATGTACATCAGGTATGGATGAATGCGTGGACATAACTAAGTAGTGGGCCATCTTTGCAGATGGATGTTTGCTGGACAGCTCACAGGTGTGTCACAAGCCATCCTACAATAACATGTGCAAACACTAAGCTATGTTTCTGTTAATTGAAGGGGAGCACATACAACCTACACAGCGGTCAGAGTGTCACTGACTGTAAATTGCTTGACACCTGTAACACTTAAGACCTCCCGTGTGCATATATCAGCACAATTGTCAAAGGTAGCATCAGTACACATTGTAATGCAGGCAATACTGCTGCATATCTGTCATACGTATCATAAGATAGCATGTGTTTGATTTACAGTACTGCCATGTGTGTTTGCTTGTGTGTCCATATATGCCACGTATGGTGAGGAATACATCCCAATTGTTACTCACTCTTCTGAACACTGTTGTAGAGATCTGTACATACTGCATTGTAAAAGCAAGACATAGGCAGGGGTGGGGTGTGTATCACACACATGTGAGCTATCTGTATGTGCATGACATAGGTGCATTCAATTGTGGACTCCACAGTGTGTGTGTGTATGTATGTATGGCTGTCTGGTCCATGGAGTGAGGATGTATGTTACCATAGTGAACAGATAGGACCCCTAACCCCTCCAGGTGATGCAATCTGCTACCCCGTTGATGCCGTCGATCTTAGGCATTACTGACTACCTGTACATGTGTATTCTCTGTGTTGCGTCATGTGGGTGCACAGTACTGTAATGGTAATTACCACATAGGCAGGGATCCTCACCTCAACACTATCAAGTGTGTGTGTGCTACAGTGTCGTTGACCCCGTGAGTGTTGGCGTGTTATTGTGTGTCTGAATACATGTGTTTGAATATGTGTGTGTGTGTGTGTGTGTGTGTGTGTGTGTGTGTGTGTGTGTGTGTGTGTGTGTAGTTGTGTGCTGTCATCCTGTAATGTAAATGTGTATTACTGCTACACAGTGAGGCCTCAAGCTATCAACTGGCCTCTACCCTTGTCATCAGCTAGACTGCTATGTAAACTCATTGCCCCATGTAACTGTACCTGTGATGTCACCCAGTATGGATGTCATGTGTCTAGCCACTGTAGCTTAGTACACAGCTCCCATACTCCTGGATCAGTAGATGTGTAGACATCTTTGGAATGTCAGCCATTCTAACAGTGAGGTTGAAGCTACGAATAGCATGCTGGTATTGCCATACATACCTGTGAGTAGTCCACATTTACACATGGGAAACTGCAAACACTGACACTCAATGGCACATACAATTAGACCTGAAGGAGGGAAGCAGGACATCATGACCAACATGCTGTTACTGTTGTTACCAAGACACATACTGTGAACAGAAAACAATGCATTCTAAACCTGTACTACATGGTATGTCTGCTGCGTGTCAACAGTACACAACAATTGTAATCTACACGTATCTCCCTATTCTGTTCACCTTGTGCATCAGACCATATGAGCATGTCCCTGCACCGATGGTGTGGATGGCAGGGATGTGGCACAGGCATCATCATATGCATAGGGTGATAATATTTGCTAGGGGCCTAGGCTACACCAGTGGATGACATCATGTGTGTGGGTTAGGGCCTGTGATCTAATTGGCCATGTGTGGTTGTTATGCATGTCTGTGTTGCGGTGCCCTACAGATGTTTCTGGTGTGTGCGTGTATGTATGCACACAACTCTGTCATGTGTCTGGCCTACACAGGGGTATTATTGACAACTCCAGACTGTACAGACCAGGTTTGACAGCTCACAGTGTCCGGCCACAGCCATGTGACCTGTGCCTGCCAGGGGTTGCACGGGCACTACCAGGCAGAGGTGCAGATTGGGTACTGTCCAATGACACATGTCCACTGGTACCGTGTCCCCATTGGGACCATCCAGGGCCACGTGCATGTGGCCTGCTGTGTCCTGGTGTGGACAGCGCAGCACCAGCTGCAGTGCTGCTGCTAACGCCACTATGGGAGTGGGCATGTGAGGTAGCTTGTTCACGTAGACCTGCACCAGGTGATGTAGCTGGCCTATATCCACGTGCCCTACACTTCACGCCTACCAGATGTCCCAGCACAGACAGCTCACACTCGTGGATTGTCATGCCACGGTCAAGGAATTCAACCATGTCACCCAATCATCTGTCGAAAACCTCAGCAATCTGCTGTTGACCATTTGCCATTGCCTGGATGTTGTCATTTAAAGAACGGATAGCAGCTCTCTGAAGCCTCTGCCCTTCCCTGTTCTGACATTCAGCATGTGCCTGTGCCACCATTACAGCCAGAAACATGCATCTGGTGACACCAGCTGCTGCGCTCTGTCCTGCAGGGGCATGTTGGCCAGAAGTCCTCCTACAAGCAGCACTGGCCACATGCCTGTGTGGCCCATCTCCAGTCATTTGCCTGACACCTTGGTGTGAATACACACCTTCCGTAGCCACCACACTTTCTTGTTCCAAGCTGCCACACGCCAACTGTCCTTTCTCTATGGCCACTGGTGATGGGGTATGTGTTGGCATGAGATCTGTGTGTGGGGATAAGGGGGATATAGGTGAATGGCAACCAATGGCACAGATTCAGCCCCTGACAACTCTGTCTGTGCCTCAAGCATATGTTCATCATCACTGCTAGAGTCTGTGGGGACACTAACATCAGATGGACCGCAGGAGGGTAACGCACCTACATCACCTGTGAGGGCAAACAAAGACTCTACATTACAATACAGACACACACACACACACACACACACACACACACACACACACACACGCACACACACACACGCAGACATACACACAGACAGACACACACAGACACACACAGACTGACACACACAGACACACACCATGCATGTGATTTGACAGAAGGCATGCAACATGCATGTGATGCAGCAGACAGCATGCAGCTCAGACAATAATAGTGGTAGTTATACATCCCTGGGTTGCACACAACAGCATGTATGTGTCATAGCAGAAGCCATGCATTTCACACAATCATGGTAGTAAGCATGCATCCCTGAGTTACACCATGTGGACCAGCACAGGTTAACAGTACACATGGCTAATGTGTGGCATATGACCTTGACACTAGCATGTAGTATGACATGTAATCTGCTGATGTGTGCATTGACATGCATACATGTTTAACACAATGGTGTCCTGTCACATATACAGTGGAGTAATGGTGTCACATTGCAGTGTTGTCTGTCCGACCTACAGATAAAATGCACATTTAGCAGATGTGCATGACCATTGCAGGGTATTATGAGGCGTCTATATTGCTATACAGTGTGAAGTACACACACAGTGCCATTGCATGGAATCATGAGGTGTCTCTATTGCTATACAGTGTGAATTACAGACACAGTGCATAGCCATGACTGTGTGCATACACAATACATATATACTGTGGATTGTGACCCACGTCGCTGAGGTGTATACACACTAAACCATGATGAGGAATGCATGACACAGGTCACCGAAGGCCATACGGATGACACCCCTGCACATCTGCAAACATATTCTAGCTGCCTGGCAACCATGTTCACACATGGCAGACTTGCCAATACACCATGTCCCACATGACATTTGTGTACCACACACATGAGGTGCATGGCTGACAGTGATGTCCAAGCAGCAAGGGAAATGTACTGTATCTGTAGCCTGATGTGGTTGTCTGTGTATGTATGTGGATGCTGTACAGGTGACTACTGTCATGCTGTGACACAGTCATGATGTTCAACACATCTTATGTGGTCGAATGATGTTATGCCTCCACAAGCTGTGCACACACCTGTAGGATGTCCAGTGTTTCACATCTGCAATATAACCATTCAACAAAGGCTATAGTTGGACCATGTGTAGCCAATGTACAACAGGGTGTACATATAAATGCATCATATCTACTGTGTGTTGCTACATGTCTTTGGCCATCCTCCATGCCATGTGTGAACATTTGTTGGCCAAATGGTTGTGATGGCCATCTATCTCACATGTCTGTGTTGTCCCATATGACATACCCCCATAGATGTCATATACTCCACTGTCCACAGGGTTATGCAGACAAAGGGTTATATGTTTGGTATGTGGGGTATATTTTATGGGATAGTGAGACATTGTTGCAGCCAGCCCACTACATTTCATGGAAATGTCAGATGGCACATCACAATATGTGCACTCATAGCAAGGGCATAATCCACAATGGTGAATCCTGTGGGCTGCCCATACTCCAGCTCACTGTGTAGTACTGTTTGTGTACCCCACATGTGTAGCTCTGATGTGTAGTACATGTTCCTACATTGAACAACACCTCCACCGTTGTATGCACAGCTGTCCACACATCTAGCAATGACAGTTTCTGAGGTTTCATGTTGGTGTTTCACTTAGTTTGTAAGTATTGCACATGGGTAGCCATTGTGATGGATTGCAGATGCAACCTGTATATTGTGACCGGACCATACATTATGTGTACATATGTTAACTGGCCACATGGTGAATAGATCTGTGCATTAACATGCCTGATACTTATAACTGCTGTCTTAGTGGAATGCCAGAGGTACCTATATAGGGGTGACACAGCAGTATGATCATTATCCACGCCTGTATGACAGCTACAGGGTGCAATGTGCATGTTAACACATTCACCAGTACAATAAGATATACTATGGAGTATGCACATGTGTGCATACACAGAGCAGCATACTATAGTATGCGGCATGTGTGTATACAAGCCTTGCATGTGATGTTACATTACATATTGTACAGTGACACATGCAACTATATGTGATATAATAGTTATATGTGCAGTAGTGACTTCCCAGGCAACTCCAGGCTCGGTGGTTGAGAGACACCCACCTCCACGATGACAGCTAAGGCTTGTGGATACTGTTCTGCCAGTGTCACCAGATTGGCCAGTAGCTCCTCTGTACGTGTGAGTGGGGGCTGGGTTGGTGGCCCACCACCTGTTGCACCTTGTTCCCTGGCAATTGCATTTGCACGCTGTTTCGCACATCTGATTAGGTCTGTGCAGTGTCTGCACACCTGCTGGTATGTGCAGTTGTGGTCACCCACATCATTATCCCTCCTGTGAAGTTCCTGCTACAGGTCATCCTGCTGCTGTACATCTTGTGGCACATGGCTAAACAGGACATCATAGTTGTCTTGGAGGTAAGGTATAAAAGCCTCATCCTCCAAGCATGTATAGGCTGGGAGCCTTGCTCATGGCATACCTGGAAGACATAATGATGGAGACAGGTCACAGTATCTCAGAGATGCACAGTGATACAGCTGCACATACATGTGTATCACATTTATTACATATAAATAGTTGTCTTTGCAAATCTTCATGACACTGACACCACTGACATGTTTGTGTCACACACATGTGACACCCAATGGGGATTGGATATTATCACCATATATGTGTGTCACCTGATTACATTGCTTATACTCCATGTGGATGCTGTCTTGATGTGGGCATGTCTGTTTGCCTGTACTGGTGTTCTTACCTATCAGCACATGCCTGGATGTGTCCACATTAATGCTGTTGACCTTGATGCTGTGTATATGTCACATATAAAAACATACACTGCCTTAACAGACATGACCTCTGACACTGCAGACATGCACAAGGAAGCCTTTACATGCATGTGTTTTGCCATATACATCTACATGGCACTGTACAGCAGTTCAACATCCTGCCACATATTGCCTGTGTTGCACATGTGATGCACATGGGACACTGGCTAGCCTGATGGTATTTGCAGGGATGGTTATCAACTATAGCATGTACAGCCAAGGTCATCTAGTAGTCTGTATGTCCTGGGCCATGTATGATCCTAGGATGTAAGGTTACCTAGCTGTAGACGACAGCCATGTTTCCGGCGCCAGGTGAAGCAGTGCCACATAACTGATCCACACGGTTAATGATACATTTACCATGCAGTCATCACACCATGTCTGACAGAGGTGAAATGTGCAGCTTTGCCGGACAGGGTTGCATAGTATGGCAGGAGTATGTAACATGTATGGCACAAGGATCTGTCCAGCATGTGGTGACCCTTGTACTAGGAAGGTGGATGTCCATGACGTATGTATTTGAGATCAGGATATGTACATGTAGCATGTCCAACATCACAGTGTTGGACGTGTCTTTATGCAGGGTAGGCATCATGCCACATAGTGGAGATGAGGATTGTGAAGGCTGGTGTCGGCCATCCAAACATGGCCAATACCCCTTGAAGGTGATATGTGACCTGATATTGGTCACTTGAGTGATGAGTATGGCTGTACAATGATCTCTATATTCATAGATGGCACCCTGTCATGACTAGGGTTGCCTCTTATGACTACCTAATAGGCTTGGTGACATCACTAGCTCAGGGAGGTAAATTGCACAGCAGCATCCCTTACACACAGTGTCCATTATGTTGACCACTGCCTAGGTGGTAGTTCATGGGTACAGGGTTATTAACTTAGTGGTGACAATGCAATAAGCAGCTGTCAGATTGTGCACATATGTCACACACCTCACCCACAAAGCCCCTTCTGTATATTGTCCACAACACTGAGTCAGCTATTGCTCCTAGGTCATAGCCATTCACATACTTATATAGGCAGATTCCTCCCATTTGTCTGTGTGGTATGGGCTACAATGAGGGGGAGTACAACAAATTAACCCTGTTTTACTGTAGCTGGCACTGGTGAGATATGCACATATTACTCAGACACTTTCTGTAGTGTTGGTTCTGTCAACAGTCCACTGGCAGAACACTCCTGTGACATACAAATGTACATCTAGTATACTGAGTGTAGGTGGAACACAGTATGGGTGAAAATGTCCTATGACCTGTAACAGGTATGATATACAGTGTGAAATCACCCATACTGTCATCTACATCTGTACTGCTAACAACATATACGTTGATTAAGGATCATGGACTTTCAGACCAGACTCAGCAGGGTAATAGTGCAGTGCCTCCTATTATGAGTGGTATCTCCACTTTGTAGGTTGTGAGAACTGTTGGTGTGCACCATTCAGTGTTTTCACAGACTGACATGAAGCTATGTTTTACATGATGTGTATGTGTAGAGCAAGCTGTTTTGCCATATGTGTAAGATACAACCAGGGATGTGGACAGGTCCCATGCAGCCTGAGTGCACTTTGTACCATCATAGTTATGATTACAGGGGCTCTGTAGTGTACATGGATATGTGATTGTGTACCTTTTGGGGGGCAGTGTGTTTATGTCAATACTCTATCTGTATTGCTTAATCATGCTCAGCACTTGTTCAGAACATGTAAGCACTACATGAGCTACTAATTACTATAGCACTCAATTCTCCTCATTACCTACAGGTAAACACTGTTTGTACTTACATTTCCCACTTGCTTCGAGTAAAACAGCTCTTGTACACACTTTCCTCACTTATCTAGTGGGAAATAGTTAAATATTCAGGCATGTCCAAGTGTCAATTCCCAGTGTTCTCGCCTGTCTATATGATGAATATGGGCATCATGTGGCAATATAGAAACTGTCTCATGTACACAGTCAATACTCCCCTCCTAACATACAACACTACAACCTGTGGGAGATGCACATATCTAGCCATGCTGGAGGTAAAGCTCTCTCCAACCCAGACTGAACCTGACAATCATGTGGGGATGTTAAACGTTTGCACCACACCACACTCATCACATAGTCTCACTAGATCTCCACCACCACAGGCCACACATAATAAGACTACAACATTTGCGAAGCCTCTCAATACTACACTGTCTAGGCAACAGTGAACTCCAAAGCAGAAATGCAGGCAGCCCCCATCCCCCAACACAACACCAATTACTTATAGCCCACAGACTCAGTGTGCCCATCAACCACAGCCAATAGGGCGAAATAACGTACCCTACACAAGAGTCATAGGTGACTCTATAGGCGGTCACACTGATGTCCCACTCACCAGGCTACACAAGGAGATAGTTACTGTGAGCTGCCTGTCGGGTAACAGGACCCGCAACATAACCTATGCACTCAGGTCACTCCTCAACATGTAACGAAAGAACCAAACCAGCTCCAAGAATGCTTATGCCTTTAATGGACCAAACGAACGAAGCAGCAAAAAAGACATAAACTGCAGGTAAAAAATGTAGTAACTCATACACAGCAAATAAAGGTGTAATAACTTAGCGCTTTCACTCATAAAAAACACAAACAGGCATCATCAGAGTAACCGAACCTGCCTAAGGTTCCGACTTTTAAAATCACCCGCCCTCACTTTGGAACCAATCACAGCACAAGCACTATCATTGACCCGATAATACAATTAATTAATAAATACATCCTACTTAATATAAAAACTAATACTGTAACAACTTCTGTTGTTTACATAGATAAATAAATAAATCTATACCAAAATATTAAATAGACAGTATTCTAGTATCTAAATGGCAACTTGTATATGTAAATGCTGTGACTATAAAGAACGATTCACAACCTATACCTCATGTTAATTTGATATACAGTATTAAACATAAAATAAAAATGACAAATAACAAGAACAAAATATTAGTTAAATACTACGTATAACCTATCTACACTAACAGTTGATAAAACAATAATAATAATCAATTCATATACAATACGAGCTGTATTTTAAAATACTGGACAATGAAATATGGTCGTTAATCCCTGGTGGTTTAGAGGCATCAAGCCTAACCTGCCATAGGCATTCTTTGACCTCCAATAAGATCTTAATGTCACCACCTTTGTCATTAAAAGGAATTCTATCCACCACAAAGAACAAATTTTTTTTTAAATTAGGACAACTCAGACTATGCGTGTACAGGGCATTAGTAGTTTTTCTATTCTTAATGTCCCTTACATGTTCCATAATCTTAAGTCTCAACTTCCTAATAGTTTTGCCTACATAAAATGTGGAACAACTGAGGCAAGTGGCTATGTAGACCACCATCTTTGTATTGCAATTGCAATAGCCCGGACATTTAATCGTCCTGTTGAAATTTTGTACTACATAAGGGCCATTGTTAATATACTTACAAGTGCTACATAGGTCACATTTGCTCATTTTTGAGTTCTTATAAGTCTCCAAATTACTTTCCATTTCCAACATCTCCTTCAGGTTCCTACCCCTGCTATATGTGAAAGTAGGTATTTTACCAACTATACTTGTTATATCATTATTAAAAACACTTTGCCAAGTGTCAGTAATAATGTTCTTGACTTGTCCAGCTACTTCATTGTAAGGTAAAATCATAGCCCGTCTCATGGTTTGAATATTAGTTTCATTATTTTTGGTATTGTGTTGTGTAATTTCTTTAATCAAGCCTCCCATGAGTATGGGTTTAAAGACAGTATGGGCTGGATTCATGAAGGCTTGCACAGAGTCTAAGAGTAGAGTAAGAATCCATGCAGCCAACATGTCTGCCAAGCGAACCAGGAACAGCCGGCAGGGGCGTGCAAGAGAGCTCCTAAAATGACTCTTACATGGACAGGGCTAGGTTATGCAAATTTACCTCATTTGCTGCCGAAAGCTATGCAAATGAGGTAAATTTGCGATCCAGGAAACCCTAACCTGTCCGAGTAAGAGTAGTGTTATTTGCAGAAATGTACTCCGTTGACAACTGAGTACCGTTCTGCAAATAGCAAAACGGAGCCGTGACAGCTCCAAATAAAGGATGCATCCAGTTGAGAAAGCATGCTAGTGGCCAAATATACGGCCATTGGCAATGTTCCCAGTTGCAAAATAAAAAAAAAATATTTTTTTTTTTACCTTGATCTCTGAAGTTTAAGCGTAGTGCAGCGCCGCACAAATGTGCTGTGCTCTAAAAACCAGAAAACAAAAAAATAAAAGCCACAAATAGGGATTTTATTCAAAATATTAATTTGCCATGCAAGTGAATGGCAGGCTGAAGACAACATGGCTAGTGAGTAGAGGTTGCTAAGGGGGAAGCTCAGTCTAAGAGATGTAACCAAGCATTAGTAGGCAATCCTATACAAATGAGGGTAAGGATAGTGAATCCCAATTTTACATGGCAAATGAGCAAAGTCTGTGGAGTTTAAGAGTAGGATAAGGGGAGTATCAGAGTAGAAGATAGGTGACATCACGAGGGGGGCATGTATGAAAGAATGCCAGCTCATTGGAGCAGAGTGGCATGTGTTTGCTGTCAGTTACTCATCACTGGAAGAGGTGTGCCAACAGATATCCTAGCTAAAGCCAAGAAATTAAAGGTGTATGCCGTGGATAACACTAAAGTTTCTTGTTGAAGTGCCTGCAATGTGTTTGCGCGCAGGTGCATGCCTGTATATCCGAGTAAGACTGTGTGCGCGCGTTTAAGCCGGAGTAATTATGTGTAAGGTTGTTGAAATTTGTGTAAGCATGTTTGCACCTGTGTGCACGCGTACAAGCAGGAGTCAGCAAGTGTTAGGCCGTGTAAGCATGTGTGCGCGCATGTCAGCTGGTGTGCGCATGTTTGCGCTTGTTTGCACGGCGCTGCCCCCTGTGGAAACAGAAAAGGAAGCACAATAAATAGTAGGAAGTTAACCAAGGAGAACTAGCAGAGCTAGCAGGTGAAAACAATCAGAATCAGGCAATTACACAGGCAGTACACCAGCCCAGCCCAGCCCAGCACTTAAAACTCTGCAAACAACTTTCCACCATGTTTTCCTCAGAGACACTGCAACACTGCAGTAAACTAAGAGAAGTGAAAACTTAAAAAGCTTTACTGAGACAAAGAAATGTTAGGGGCTGCCATTGCTGTTATAAGATGACATATGCAACATGCTGAGGGTGGTGACAATGCGAATGCTGCTGAGCAACCCACAGTGAGGAGACGGAGAAGAGTGTACAGGCCCAGGGTAACCTACCAAGGGCTACATGAACTGGAGATAGTGGAGCACTATAGAGTGGACAGAGACCTCATGCAGCAAATTGTTGAGCTGTGCAGGCCACACCTCACACACAGAACCAACAGAGGGGAACCCATCCCAGTGGAAACAAAGGTATGTGTTGGCTTAAGAATACTAGCAACAGGTACCTTCCAGAGACCAACTGGTGATATGATGGGTATTTCACAGGCATCAGCATCCAGGGTACTGCACCAGTTCCTGAATGCCATGTCAGCACATGTCGGTGATCATGTATATTTCTCCAATTCCCATGAGGTATTGGCCAGCAATATGCGTCTTTTCCAGTAAACAGTGGAATACCCTAAGGTAGTGGGTGCAATAGACTGCACGCACATATGCTTCAAAGCACCAGCCGGTGAGCGGGGTAGGGCCTACTTTAACCACAAGGGCTTCCCCTCCATCAACTGCCAGGTCATGTGTGATGCCCATGGCATAATAATGAATGTGTGTACTGGCTGCCCTGCAAGCTACCATGATTCCCATATCTGGCATCTGACACAGTTGTACCAGACATTTGCCAATGGGGACATCCCTCGTGGTCACCTAGTGGGGGATGCTGGATATGCACTGGAGCCGTGGCTGATGACACCCATCAGAAATGCACACACACCTGAACAGGAACGCCATAATGAGGCACACGCACAAACACGAAATGTAATTGAGTGTGTGTTTGGGCTGCTCAAGTCACGGTTCCAGTGTTTGGACACATCTGGTGGAGCCTTGCAGTACACACCAACTACATGTACCCAAATTGTCATGGTATGTGCTATGCTACATAATATGATCCTGCGAAAACAGCTGCAGCAGGAGCAGCATAGGGCCAGGCCAAACAGCCCCCACCATTCCCAAGGCCATCACAGGCAGAGCGTGACTCAGAGGAGGAACAACCTGAGCCTGCCCCAGTAGGCAGAAGGAGGCATGTCCAGTATACTTTGGCCTTGGCAAAAAGGCAACACATAGCACATACACTGGCTCAGTAGGAACCCTGGAAATGATACCTCTCTCTGACTCGCACATATAGTAAAAGGGATGCCTAACTTGACACTACCTGTTGTCAAACATGTATAGGGAGTGTACTATGTGCATCCGACATAGGCAGCCCTGCAGCACCACCTGAGGCAAGATTGCCATGTTTTAAGCAATATAAAGCAGTGCTAAACAGCTTTTACCACTATTTAGTATATGTAAACAAAATTGCACACACTAACTAGCACAACTTTGGGCAATGTTGAGCAATATTGGGCAACGTTCAGCAATGTTGGTTAACGTTGAGCAATGTTGGGCAAGTTAAGTCAAAGATGGGCATAGTTGAGCAAAAGCAGGTAAACATGCTCATATTTGCTTTACTGTTCTTTAAGCAATCTGGTTTGCCCAGTATGAAAATATAAAGCAGCGACAGTCTTCGAGCCCAGGATATGGTGCACTATAGTCACAGTACTGAACCATTAAACCATGACAGCATTTCACTTGTCAGCCTGTATAAAGAAATGTTAATAAGTCTATGCAAAGTGTCTCATGGAAACCCTGCAGGCACAGCATAATCTCTGTCGAGTTATGACACAAAGGTGAGCCCTGCAGTAAAAATACAACTTGATTTTCAACACACATAGAGTATAAATGTTAATATTGGGCGTGTTCACACACGTCAACAAATGTAGTGGACTTCAGACAGCAACATACTGAAAGGTCACACTGGGCATGCTCACACACTTGAATAAATGAGGCAAATGTCAGGCAACAAAATACTGAAAGGCCAAACTGGGCATGCTCACACACTTAGGCCATGTCTGAGTACAGCAATGGGCCACACATATCTGGCAGTTGCATGTGTTAACCCAGGAACCTCTCACTATTCACCAATCCTGCCTTGTGCACACAGTTATATGACAACAGACACATATATAATATATTGGAACCCTGTCATAATCAAATATGTACTACAGATTCTTAGGTTGTTCATAGAAAGTGGGAAAGCAAAGAAGATAAAAAACCTGCAATCAGTATTATCAATAAACAATGTGCACTCCAAACATTATCATAGGTTCATAGGCTGATACTAGCTATCTGCCCTAGGGCATTTATAAGCCTAGCCAGAGTGTGTTTGGCTTTCACCACCTTTTTAGATTAGTAGACTGTGCCTTTGAATAGTAGATCACAGAAGATAGCCCTTTTACGGTTAATTTATTGTGCCTCTGTCTAGCAAGGACCCAGAAGAGATTCCAGGGGTAAACTTACGATCTCCCATCCACTCGTCAAGATTTCTCTTGAAGAGAGTCAGTGAGGGGCTCTGCCTAACTTGGACTGGGATTTTGTTCCAGAGTGAGGGGAGCCTCTGGGATATGAATATGTCCCTCCAGCATGTCCTATTTATTTCTGTGCTGATGTTTAAGTCCATGGAGCCTGTAGCTCTAAGGGATTTGGATTTCCTGAGGTGGAGCATGTCCATTAATTCTGGGTTGGACATGGTTTTATATGTCAGGCACAGATCGTCTCTGAGTAGGCAACTGAGTAGAGCTGGAGTTTCTTTAGCCAAACTGCATAGGGCATCTGTTTGAGTCCCTTGATCCTCTTGGTGAGGTACTTTTGGGGTCTTTCCAGTTGCTGCAGTTGTCAGGTAAGGTACATCCCAAATGGGGCATTGTATTCAATTATGGGCCTGATGAGTGATGAGTAGAGAGGCACAATGACCTCTCTTGATCTAGATGTGAAACCTTTCGTGATAAGGTGGGCTATATAGAAGGTCTTTCTAACCACTTTGGCAATGTGATTGTCAAAGGAGAGATTACTATCTACTTGGGTCACCAAATCCCTAATTACTTCTTCCGTACTTAATGGATTACCACCTATGTGGTAATTTGTGGGCACTTTGTTTTTCCCAAAGGGGATGACTATGCATTTTTTGGCATTTAGCTTTAGGACATGGCTCTGGCACCAGTTATCCATCTCTGTGAGACCCTTTCGGAGGATGCTTGTGCAGCCGGAGAGTTGATTATGGCACCCAGTTTGCAGTCATCTGCGAACTTGGTCAGTCATAGTCCTCCCGTGTTAGCCTGTACCTCAGAGAAATATATACCGAACAAGAGAGGTCCCAGGACTGAGCCTTGTGGGATGCCACTTGAAACTGGTTTAGAGTCTGACATGGCACCTGCAATTCTGACCATGTGGGTGCTATCCCTGAGCCAGTTTGTAACCCGTCTTGTGACATATGGGTTGAAATTTAAGCTGGTGAGCTTATTTATGATGCCAGAGTGGGGTATTGTGTCGAAGGCTTTTGCGAGGTCCAGGTAGGCTGTGTGGACTACCTTCCCTTCGTCTATGGCCCTGGTAACTGTTTCAAAGAAGTCGACCAAGTTCAAGATCTGCCCTTAACAAAGCCAAATTGGGTAGGATCCAGTGTCTGGAGGTTCCCAATGTCTTTTTTTATGAGTTCCATGATGATACGCTCCATAGCTTTGCAGACCAGGCTAGTCAGGCTTATAGGGCGATAGTTTCTGGGGTCTGTTGTGGCACCACCTTTGTGGAATGGGACCACTGTTGCTGTACGCCATTCCTTGGGTAAATATCCTGTAGTAAGGCTGAGATTGAACAGTGATTTTATGTGAGGGTTAAGTTCTTCTTGAAGCTCGTGTAAGACGCAGCTCGGGACACTGTCCGGTCCCATTGATGCTGTGTTTTTTGCTTCGGAGAGGGGAACTCTCACCTGTTCATCTGTGATGTCAGAGAGGCTACACTCTGTTGGGATGGACATTTGCTCTTTTGGGGGGATGGGGGGGAGAAAATTGCACTGAACCTGTCTGCCAGGATGTTGGCAATGTCTGTGGGTTCAATGTATTTTTTGTCATTTTGCACTAACTCAGAGCATATCTGGGAGTTGCCACCCATGTTCCTGACATAACTAAAGAAGACCTTGTGATTGTCTTTAGGGTCTTGTGCAATTTTATTTTCGAAGCTGGCCTTAGATGATTTTATGAGGGATCACAGCTTATTGCTAGTACTGATCAGAGATGCCTTCCCTTTTTGGGATTTTGCTCTATCATGTAGTAGCTTCCCCCTTTTGTTGTATAGGTTATTTATGGCCGGGGTCCACCAGACAGGTCTCCTGCCTTTGGAAGAGAGAGTCTTGGTTTTATTTGGGATAGCATGATCCATGCATTCCTGTAGGTGTCCATAGAAAGTGTTTGTAAAGGATTCTGCAGTTTGAACCGTATTTTCCACTGGCCTGGGGGCTTTGAAGGATACCACCTCGGTTTTGAGAAGTGTGAAGTTTGCTTTTGAGAAGTTCTTCACTGAGGTTACCTTGGCTGGGGGTGGGGATGGGATATGGATGTCCAGTGAGATTAATTTATGGTCTGACCTTACCAATGAGGGGTATACCTCTGGTGTGGAACATAGAGTCCCCATGTTGGTGATGACCAGGTCCAATATGTTTTCCCCTCTTGTGGGGGTGATGACCAGTTGTTCCATAGCATTTGAGTTTATAAATTCTAGGAAACGTTGGGCAAAGGTGTTGGGGCTTGAGTAGTTTTCCCAGTCAATGTTTGGGTAGTTGAAGCCACCCAATATAATGGTGTTTGGAGAGAGCTTCATATTCTCCAGTGTTCTCAGGAAAGCTGAGTGGGGTTCCTGAGTTTGGGAGGGTGGTCTGTAGCAGGCTGCAAACTGAAAGGCAGTTTTGCCCACTGTTAGTTGCACATGGATGGTCTCCGATGCTTCGTGCAGTGCTACTAACCTGGAGGTGTGGGTATCTTTGATGTATATGGATACTCCCCCCTCCTTTTGTGGTTCAGTCTGAGTTTTGTGCCCGAAAAGCAGGGTATGAAGTATAACCTGGTAGTGCTGGGGTGCTTTCGTGAGCCTTGTACCAGGTTTCTGTTACTGCACAGATATCGATATTCTCCATACTGAGGAGAGCCTCGAGTGCGTGCATTTTGAGGTTTAGACTTCTGGCGTTGAGCAGCATTACCCTTAGTTTCTTTTTCCTTGTATTATTTATGGAGGTGGGTCTGTCTTTTGAGCTTTGCCTAAAAAAGGCACTATGGGGGTGGCAAAAGCCTTAGCCAGTATTCAAAAGCCCAGGGGTGACAGATGCAAGCCATCCCAATCGAAGCAACGTGGCTTGTCGAGCATGTCATCCCATGCTGACAGACACTGGATCCCCTTTGAATGACACCAATACTTTAGCCAATTGTTAAACTTGATCATTTTGTCTTTATACTGTGGCATCATTCTTGATGAGGGTAAGATGCTACTTAAGGTCAGGGTCATACCAGCCTGGGCTACATGATCAGAGAGCTCCTCTATGTCTCTTTTCATGTAGTCTAGGGAGGTACGTCTCAGGTCATTCACACCAGCATGGACAATAACAGAGTCATATTTGTACTTGCTTTGGAGTGACCTGAGTGTATGTGTTATGTGGCGGATCCTGGCACCTGACAGACAGCTTACAGTGATCTTCTCCTTGTTCAGCCTGGTGAGTGGGACATCAGTGTGTCTGACAATAGAGTCACCTGTTACAAGTGTATTAGATGTGTTGTTTACCCTTAAGGGCAGTGACTGTGTGGCACACTGACTTTGTGAACTATGTGATACGTGGGTATTGTTGTGGGGTAGCAGTTGTTTGGGTGTCTGCTTTGGAGGTCTCTGCTGCTTAGGCAGATTTTTATTTAGAGCCTCTGAGTATGTTTTTGTGTGTTTATGTGTTTGGTTTGCTGTTGTTATAGGTCTATGTGAGACTGGATTTGTGGTGTGTGTGGTTACCTTCGCCTCCTGATAGACTGTGCCAGTCATGGGTCGAGAGAGCTCAGCCTCCAGTTTGTCCATATAGTTGCATCTCTCTCATATATCTGAGTTTGTTGGGAGGAGGAGAGGGTTGTCTGTGTACATAAGGCAGTTGTAACATTGCCTCAAAATTCCGATATTCACCAGCTGGACTGGAGAGTACACACAAAACTGACCTTTGGACATGTCAGGATATTATGATGAAATACTTTTTGACTGATCAAAAAGGAACAGTAGGGTGTTAAGTGTTTAAAAGAGTATAAGAGGGGTTTAGTGCTTAAGTTTGTTGGTGTTTTGGAAAGAATATCTGCGAAGGAGTCCAGACAGAACCATGACACTTCCTTCAGCTATGTCATAAATAGCAATGTACACTCATATATGTCCTGAGTCAGGGCCAACTGTAAATGACTGACAATGCCAACATCCTGTCAGACAGGCCCATACATACATACCCACCTCCCACTGACAAAAGGCCCTATAATCATACCAGGAGATATCACATGTAGAATGGGTAAACAGCTCCTTCCAAAGCTGAAAACATGGCATCAATTGGATTACATTGTTTTCCTATATGTGCCATAAGTGAACTGCAGAACAAACAGACCCTGCACCTGAATAGTCTGTTGAGCCTCACCCTCTCTAGAGGATATGAAACCATTGAATGTGTTACAGCAACATATGGCACACTCCACAAGTGTTGGTGCACAACAGACCATGGGAACTATAGTCTTATAAGCCTATGAAGCCTGATCTGCAAGGCCATGGAGTCCATCATGACTGAAGTCATAAACAGAGCTATTGGATGCCTACAAACACACAACCCTACCAACTTTGGTTTGGTCATGGGCAGATCATGTTCCCAAACCTGCTAGACTGTTTGCAAGGCAGCCACCCAGGACGAACATCACTGAAATGAGCTACACACATCCCACATAGACTTTGAATAGCCCTTTTCCAACATCCCAGACACATGTTGTATCCACAAAATCAACAACCTGTGCATAAATATGTATTGTCATATGATGGATTGGCAACTGGTCCACAGATAGATCACACAAGCTAAGAATTGTGGAAACCTGTTCAAGATGGTAACATCTGCTGTCCCCCATGGCTCAGTCCTGGAATTGCATAAAACAAAGTGCACACACATTACTATGTCTAGTTTGATGATGTCAGCATCCTACATATATAGCAGGAGAAATGAAAACACCCCTTAAAGCATATAGCGCGTCGTGGTAATGCATATCTCTCTATTATCATAACATAGTTAGGTAGGAGTTTGAATCCTGCAATTGCTGTGTGAGGGGGTGTATGTTTATGTGTGATTTCCTTTGAGAGGAGTTCCCTTTTTGGAGACTAGGAAAACACATTAAAAGAGGTAAATTCATCTTTGCCAAGTCTGATGATGTCAGCATCCCACAAATACAGCAGTGGAAATGAAAACTCCCACTAAAGCATATAGCACGCCATATTAATGCATGTCTCTCTAGTATCATAGCATAGTTAGGTAGGGGTTTGAATCCTACAGTTGCTGTGTGTGTGAGACACTGTTGGTCATGTGTTGTGGGTTTTGCTTTTACTACTGTATGACATATCAGTGAAACAACAGTATGTGCATTGCACACTTCAGGTATCTGTGTGGCAAATACATATATGTACATGTGACCTCAATTAGTTCATAAGTGTGAAGCCTGCTTTCTACATGAATACATCTGTTACCTTTGACAGATTGTGCTGCTGCTTCTCAGACCTTAGGTCACATATGTATGTTTGTGACAAGGCCAGCCACTGTAGTGATCTGTGGCCGAGGTCATCTGTGTCACACACACCCATGACAGTTTCTATAGAATAGTATGAGTGAGGGTACATGCCTGGGGTATATTTCAGACATGTTCAAACACAACAAAGTCTGTCAATAATGGACATTTAGTATAGGTGTGCAACAACTTCATGGATATGCATACAGACCCCTTATTGCTTATGTGATACACTGAGGGACTTCAGAATACCTTTGGAAATGTGAATACCAAAGGACAGATGACATAACATGTGGCTATATGTACACATCAGTATGCCTTCTACATGTCGTGGCTACTACCTATGTGGTACTGTTGGGATACTATGTTTAGTAAATGTGGATGACTATGCTATAGTTGGCTTATACGGACAGGGCTAGGTTATGCAAATTACTTCATTTGCTGCCAAAAGCTATGCAAATGAGGTAAATTTGCGATCCAGGAAACCCTAACCTGTCCGAGTAAGAGTAGTGTTATTTGCAGAAATGTACTCCGTTGACAACTGAGTACCGTTCTGCAAATAGCAAAACGGAGCCGTGACAGCTCCAAATAAAGGATGCATCCAGTTGAGAAAGCATGCCAGGGGCCAAATATATGGCCATTGGCAATGTTCCCAGTTGCAAAATAAAAAAAAAAATATTTTTTTTTTTACCTTGATCTCTGAAGTTTAAGCATAGTGCAGCGCCGCACAAACGTGCTGTGCTCTAAAAACCAGAAAACCAAAAAATAAAAGCCACAAATAGGTATTTTATTCAAAATATTAATTTGCCATGCAAGTGAATGGCAGGCTGAAGACAACATGGCTACTGAGTAGAGGTTGCTAAGGGGGAAGCTCAGTCTAAGAGATGTAACCAAGCATTAGTAGGCAATCCTATGCAAATGAGGGTAAGGATAGTGAATCCCAATTTTACATGGCAAATGAGCAAAGTCTGTGGAGTTTAAGAGTAGGATAAGGGGAGTATCAGAGTAGAAGATAGGTGACATCACGAGGGGGGCATGTATGAAAGAATGTCAGCTCATTGGAGCAGAGTGGCATGTGTTTGCTGTCAGTTACTCATCACTGGAAGAGGTGTGCCAACAGGTATCCTAGCTAAAGCCAAGAAATTGAAGGTGTATGCCGTGGATAACACTAAAGTTTCTTGTTGAAGTGCCTGCAATGTGTTTGCGTGCAGGTGCGTGCCTGTATATCCGAGTAAGACTGTGTGCGCGCGTTTAAGCCGGAGTAAGTATGTGTAAGGTTGTTGAAATTTGTGTAAGCACGTTTGCACCTGTGTGCGCGCGTACAAGCAGGAGTCAGCACGTGTTAGGCCGTGTAAGCATGTGTGCGCGCGTGTCAGCTGGTGTGCGCATGTTTGCGCTTGTTTACATGGCGCTGCCCCCTGTGGAAACAGAAAAGGAAAAGGAAGCACAACAAATAGTAGGAAGTTAACCAAGGAGAACTAGCAGAGCTAGCAGGTGAAAACAATCAGAATCAGGCAATTACACAGGCAGTACACCAGCCCAGTCCAGCCCAGCACTTAAAACTCTGCAAACAACTTTCCACCATGTTTTCCTCAGAGACACTGCAACACTGCAGTAAACTAAGAGAAGTGAAAACTGAAAAAGCTTTACTGAGACAAAGAAATGTTAGGGGCTGCCATTGCTGTTATAAGATGACATATGCAACATGCTGAGGGTGGTGACAATGCGAATGCTGCTGAACAACCCACAGTGAGGAGACGGAGAAGAGTGTACAGGCCCAGGGTAACCTACCAAGGGCTACATGAGCTGGACATAGTGGAGCACTATAGAGTGGACAGAGACCTCATGCAGCAAATTGTTGAGCTGTGCAGGCCACGCCTCACACACAGAACCAACAGAGGGTAACCCATCCCAGTGGAAACAAAGGTATGTGTTGGCCTAAGAATACTAGCAACAGGTACCTTCCAGAGACCAACTGGTGATATGATGGGTATTTCACAGGCATCAGCATCCAGGGTACTGCACCAGTTCCTGAATGCCATGTCAGCACATGTCGGTGATCATGTATATTTCTCCAATTCCCATGAGGTATTGGCCAGCAATATGCGTCTTTTCCAGTAAACAGTGGAATACCCTAAGGTAGTGGGTGCAATAGACTGCACGCACATATGCTTCAAAGCACCAGCCAGTGAGCAGGGTAGGGCCTACTTTAACTGTAAGGGCTTCCCCTCCATCAACTGCCAGGTCATGTGTGATGCCCAGGGCATAATAATGAATGTGTGTACTGGCTGCCCTGGAAGGTACCATGATTCCCATATCTGGCATCTGACACAGTTGTACCAGACATTTGCCAATGGGGACATTCCTCATGGTCACCTAGTGGGGGATGCTGGATATGCACTGGAGCCGTGGCTGATGACACCCATCAGAAATGCACACACACCTGAACAGGAACGCCATAATGAGGCACACGCACAAACACAAAATGTAATTGAGTGTGTGTTTGAGCTGCTCAAGTCACGGTTCCGGTGTTTGGACACATCTGGTGGAGACTTGCAGTACACACCAACTACATGTACCCAAATTGTCATGGTATGTGCTATGCTACATAATATGATCCTGCGAAAACAGCTGCAGCAGGAGCAGCATAGGGCCAGGCCAAACAGCCCCCACCATTCCCAAGGCCATCACAGGCAGAGCGTGACTCGGAGGAGGAACAACCTGAGCCTGCCCCAGTAGGCAGAAGGAGGTGTGCCCAGTACACTTTGGCCTTGGCAAAAAGGCAACGCATAGCACATACACTGGCTCAGTAAGAACCCTGGAAATGATACCTCTCTCTGACTCACACATATAGTAAAAGGGATGCCTAACTTGACACTACCTGTTGTCAAACATGTATAGGGAGTGTACTATGTGCATCTGACATAGGCAGCCCTGCAGCACCACCTGAGGCAAGATTGCCATGTTTTAAGCAATATAAAGCAGTGCTAAACAGCTTTTACCACTATTTAGTATATGTAAACAAAATTGCACATGCTAACTAGCACAACTTTGGGCAATGTTGAGCAATATTGGGCAACGTTCAGCAATGTTGGTTAACGTTGAGCAATGTTGGGCAAGTTCAGTCAAAGTTGAGCAAAAGCAGGTAAACATGCTCATATTTGCTTTACTGTTCTTTAAGCAATCTGGTTTGCCCAGTATGAAAATATAAAGCAGTGACAGTCTTTGAACCCAGGATATGGTGCACTATAGTCACAGTACTGAACCATTAAACCATGACAGCATTTCACTGGTCAGCCTGTATGAAGAAATGTTGATAAGTCTATGCAAAGTGTCTCATGGAAACCCTGCAGGCACAGCATAATCTCTGTCGAGTTATGACACAAAGGTGAGCCCTGCAGTAAAAATACAACTTGATTTTCAACACACATATAGTATAAATGTTAATATTGGGCGTGTTCACACACATCAACAAATGTAGTGGACTTCAGACAGCAACATACTGAAAGGTCACACTGGGCATGCTCACACACTTGAATAAATGAGGCAAATGTCAGGCAACAAAATACTGAAAGGCCAAACTGGGCATGCTCACACACTTAGGCCATGTCTGAGTACAGCAATGGGCCACACATATCTGGCAGTTGCATGTGTTAACTAAGGAACCTCTCACTATTCACCAATCCTGCCTTGTGCACACACTTATATGACAACAGACACATATATAATATATTGGAACCCTGTCATAATCAAATATGTACTACAGACTCTTAGGTTGTTCATAGAAAGTGGGAAAGCAAAAAAGATAAAAAACCTGCAATCAGTATCATCAATAAACAATGTGCACTCCAAACATTATCATAGGTTCATATGATGATACTAGCTATCTGCCCTAGGGCATTTATAAGCCTAGCCAGAGTGTGTTTGGCTTTCACCACCTTTTTAGATTAGTAGACTGTGCCTTTGAATAGTAGATCACAGAAGACAGCCCTTTTACGGTTAGTTTATTGTGCCTCTGTCTAGCAAGGACCCAGAAGAGATTCCAGGGGTAAACTTACGATCTCCCATCCACTCGTCAAGATTTCTCTTGAAGAGAGTCAGTGAGGGGCTCTGCCTAACTTGGACTGGGGTTTTGTTCCAGAGTGAGGGGAGCCTCTGGGATATGAATATGTCCCTCCAGCATGTCCTATTTATTTCTGTGCTGAGGTTTAAGTCCATGGAGCCTGTAGCTCTAAGGGATTTGGATTTCCTGAGGTGGAGCATGTCCATTAATTCTGGGTTGGACAAGGTTTTATATGTCAGGCACAGATCGTCTCTGAGTAGGCAACTGAGTAGAGCTGGAGTTTCTTTAGCCAAACTGCATAGGGCATCTGTTTGAGTCCCTTGATCCTCTTGGTGAGGTACTTTTGGGGTCTTTCCAGTTGCTGCAGTTGTCGGGTAAGGTACATCCCAAATGGGGCATTGTATTCAATTATGGGCCTGATGAGTGATGAGTAGAGGGGCACAATGACCTCTCTTGATCTAGATGTGAAACCTTTCGTGATAAGGTGGGCTATATAGAAGGTCTTTCTAACCACTTTGGCAACGTGATTGTTAAAGGAGAGATTACTATCTACTCGGGTCACCAAATCCCTAATCACTTCTTCCATACTTAATGGATTACCACCTATGTGGTAATTTGTGGGCACTTTGTTTTTCCCAAAGGGGATGACTATGCATTTTTTGGCATTTAGCTTTAGGCCATGGCTCTGGCACCAGTTATCCATCTCTGTAAGACCCTTTTGGAGGATGCTTGTGTCAGCCAGAGAGTTGATTATGGCACCCAGTTTGCAGCCATCTGCGAACTTGGTCAGTCATAGTCCTCCCGTGTTAGCCTGTACCTCAGAGAAATATATACCGAACAAGAGAGGTCCCAGGACTGAGCCTTGTGGGATGCCACTTGAAACTGGTTTAGAGTCCGACATGACACCTGCAATTCTGACCATGTAGGTGCTATCCCTGAGCCAGTTTGTAACCCGTCTTGTGACATATGGGTTGAAATTTAAGCTGGTGAGCTTATTTATGATGCCAGAGTGGGGTATTGTGTTGAAGGCTTTTGCGAGGTCCAGGTAGGCTGTGTGGACTACCTTCCCTTCGTCTATGGCCTGGTAACTGTTTCAAAGAAGTCGACCAGGTTCAAGATCTGCCCTTAACAAAGCCAAATTGGGTAGGATCCAGTATCTGGAGGTTCCCAATGTCTTTTTTTATGAGTTCCATGATGATACGCTCCATAGCTCTGCAGACCAGGCTAGTCAGGCTTATAGGGCGATAGTTTCTGGGGTCTGTTGTGGCACCACCTTTGTGGAGTGGGACCACTGTTGCTGTACGCCATTCCTTGGGTAAATATCCTGTAGTAAGGCTGAGATTGAACAGTGACTTTATGTGAGGGTTAAGTTCTTCTTGAAGCTCATGTAAGACGCAGCCCGGGACACCGTCCGGTTCCATTGATGCTGTGTTTTTTGCTTCGGAGAGGGCAGCTCTCACCTGTTCATCTGTGGTGTCAGGGCGGCTACACTCTGTTGGGATGGACATTTGCTCTTTTGGGGGGATGGGGGGAGAAAATTGCACTGAACCTGTCTGCCAGGATGTTGGCAATGTCTGTGGGTTCAGTGTATTTTTTGTCATTTTGCACTAACTCAGAGCATATCTGGGAGTTGCCACCCATGTTCCTGACATAACTAAAGAAGGCCTTGTGATTGTCTTTAGGGTCTTGTGCAATTTTATTTTCGAAGCTGGCCTTAGATGATTTTATGAGGGATCACAGCTTATTGATAGTACTGATCAGAGATGCCTTCCCTTTTTGGGATTTTGCTCTATCATGTAGTAGCTTCCCCCTTTTGTTGTATAGGTTATTTATGGCCGGGGTCCACCAGACAGGTCTCCTGCCTTTGGAAGAGAGAGTCTTGGTTTTATTTGGGATAGCATGATCCATGCATTCCTGTATGTGTCCATAGAATGTGTTTGTAAAGGATTCTGCAGTTTGAGCCGTATTTTCCACTGGCCTGGGGGCTTTGAAGGATACCACCTCGGTTTTGAGAAGTGTGAAGTTTGCTTTTGAGAAGTTCTTCACTGAGGTTACCTTGGCTGGGGGTGGGGATGGGATATGGATGTCCAGTGAGATTAATTTATGGTCTGACCTTACCAATGAGGGGTATACCTCTGGTGTGGAACATAGAGTCCCCATGTTGGTGATGACCAGGTCCAATATGTTTTCCCCTCTTGTGGGGGTGATGACCAGTTGTTCCATAGCATTTGAGTTTATAAATTCTAGGAAATGTTGGGCGAAGGTGTTGGGGCTTGAGTAGTTTTCCCAGTCAATGTTTGGGTAGTTGAAGCCACCCAATATAATGGTGTTTGGAGAGAGCTTCATATTCTCCAGTGTTCTCAGGAAAGCTGAGTGGGGTTCCTGAGTTTGGGAGGGTGGTCTGTAGCAGGCTACAAACTGAAAGGCAGTTTTGCCCACTATTAGTTGCACATGGATGGTCTCCGATGCTTCGTGCAGTGCTACTAACCTGGAGGTGTGGGTATCTTTGATGTATATGGATACTCCCCCTCCTTTTGTGGTTCAGACTGAGTTTTGTGCCCGAAAAGCAGGGTATGAAGTATAACCTGGTAGTGCTGGGGTGCTTTCGGGAGCCTTGTACCAGGTTTCTGTTACTGCACAGATATCGATATTCTCCATACTGAGGAGAGCCTCGAGTGCGTGCATTTTGAGGTTTAGACTTCTGGTGTTGAGCAGCATTACCCTTAGTTTCTTTTTCCTTGTATTGTTTATGGAGGTGGGTCTGTCTTTTGAGCCTTGCCTAAAAAAGGCACTATGGGGGTGGCAAAAGCCTTAGCCAGTATTCAAAAGCCCAGGGGTGACAGGTGCAAGCCATCCCTAGCGAAGCAACATGGCTTGTCAAGCATGTCATCCCATGCTAACAGACACTGGATCCCCTTTGAATGACACCAATACTTTAGCCAATTGTTAAACTTGATCATTTTGTCTTTATACTGTGGCATCATTCTTGATGAGGGTAAGATGCTACTTAAGGTCAGGGTCATACCAGCCTGGGCTACATGATCAGAGAGCTCCTCTATGTCTCTTTTCATGTAGTCTAGGGAGGTACGTCTCAGGTCATTCACACCAGCATGGACAATGACGGAGTCATATTTGTACTTTCTTTGGAGTGACCTGAGTGTATGTGTTATGTGGTAGATCCTGGCACCTGACAGACAGCTTACAGTGATCTTCTCCTTGTTCAGCCTGGTGAGTGGGACATCAGTGTGTCTGACAATAGAGTCACCTATTACAAGTGTATTAGATGTGTTGTTTACCCTTAAGGGCAGTGACTGTGTGGCACACTGACTTTGTGAACTATGTGATACGTGGGTATTGTTGTGGGGTAGCAGTTGTTTGGGTGTCTGCTTTGGAGGTCTCTGCTGCTTAGGCAGATTTTTATTTAGAGCCTCTGAGTATGTTTTTGTGTGTTTATGTGTTTGGTTTGCTGTTGTTATAGGTCTATGTGAGACTGGATTTGTGGTGTGTGGGGTTACGTTCTCCTCCTGATAGACTGTGCCAGTCATGGGTCGAGAGAGCTCAGCCTCCAGTTTGTCCATATAGTTGCATCTCTCTCATATATCTGAGTTTGTTGGGAGGAGGAGAGGGTTGTCTGTGTACATAAGGCAGTTGTAACATTGCCTCAAAATTCCGATATTCACCAGCTGGACTGGAGAGTACACACAAAACTGACCTTTGGACATGTCAGGATATTATGATGAAATACTTTTTGACTGATCAAAAAGGATCAGTAGGGTGTTAAGTGTTTAAAAAAGTATAAGAGGGGTTTAGTGCTTAAGTTTGTTGGTGTTTTGGAAAGAATATCTGCAAAGGAGTCCAGACAGAACCATGACACTTCCTTCAGCTATGTCATAAATAGCAATGTACACTCATATATGTCCTGAGTCAGGGCCAACTGTAAATGACTGACAATGCCAACATCCTGTCAGACAGGCCCATACATACATACCCACCTCCCACTGACAAAAGGCCCTATCATCATACCAGGAGATATCACATGTAGAATGGGTAAACAGCTCCTTCCAAAGCTGAAAACATGGCATCAATTGGATTACATTGTTTTCCTATATGTGTCATAAGTGAACTGCAGAACAAACAGACCCTGCACCTGAATAGTCTGTTGAGCCTCACCCTCTCTAGAGGATATGAAACCGTTGAATGGGTTACAGCAACATATGGCACACTCCACAAGTGTTGGTGCACAACAGACCATGGGAACTATAGTCTTATAAGCCTATGAAGTCTGATCTGCAAGGCCATGGAGTCCATCATGACTGAAGTCATAAACAGAGCTATTGGAAGCCTACAAACACACAACCCTACCAACTTTGGTTTGGTCATGGGCAGATCATGTTCACAAACCTGCTAGACTGTTTGCAAGGCAGCCACCCAGGACGAACATCACTGAAATGAGCTACACACGTCCCACATAGACTTTGAATAGCCCTTTTCCAACATCCCAGACACATGTCGTATCCACAAAATCAACAACCTGTGCATAAATATGTATTGTCATATGATGGATTGGCAACTGGTCCACAGATAGATCACACAAGCTAAGAATTGTGGAATCCTGTTCAAGATGGTAACATCTGCTGTCCCCCATGGCTCAGTCCTGGAATTGCATAAAACAAATGCACACACATTACTATGTCTAGTCTGATGATGTCAGCATCCTACAAATATAGCAGGAGAAATGGAAACACCCCTTAAAGCATATAGCGCGTCATGGTAATGCATATCTCGATATTATCAAAACATAGTTAGGTAGGAGTTTGAATCCTGCAATTGCTGTGTGAGGGGGTGTATGTTTGTGTGTGATTTCCTTTGAGAGGAGTGCCCTTTTTGGAGACTAGGAAAACACATTAAAAGAGGTAAATTCATCTTTGCCAAGTCTAATGATGTCAGCATCCCACAAATATAGCAGTGGAAATAACAACTCCCACTAAAGCATATAGCACGCCATATTAATGCATATCTCTCTAGTATCATAGCATAGTTAGGTAGGGGTTTGAATCCTACAGTTGCTGAGTGTGTGTGTGACAATGTTGGTCATGTGTTGTGGGTTTTGCTTTTACTACTGTATGTCATATCAGTGAAACAACAGTATGTGCATTGCACACTTCAGGTATCTGTTTGGCAAATACATATATGTACATGTGACCTCAATTAGTTCATAAGTGTGAAGCCTGCTTTCTACATGAATACATCTGTTACCTTTGACAGATTGTGCTGCTGCTTCTCAGACCTTAGGTCACATATGTATGTTTGTGATCTGTGGCCTAGGTCATCTGTGTCACACACACCCATGACAGTTTCTATAGAATAGTGTGAGTGAGGGGTACATGCCTGGGGTATATTTCAGACATGTTCAAACACAACAAAGTCTGTCAATAATGGACATTTAGTATAGGTGTGCAACAACTTCATGGATATGCATACAGACCCCTTATTGCTTATGTGATACACTGAGGGACTTCAGAATACCTTTGGAAATGTGAATACCAAAGGACAGATGACATAACATGTGGCTATATGTACACATCGGTATGCCTTCTACATGTCGTGGGCTACTACCTATGTGGTACTGTTGGGATACTATGTTTAGTAAATATGGATGACTATGCTATAGTTGGCTTATAACTTTACAACATGGGTTGGTCAACAGGTATCTGTCTGTAGGATACCCTTGTGGAGGATAAGTATCTCATCCGGAGAATGCATTGTAGGCCACTGTATGCATTACCAGATGTCGATGGACATATCCCTACTGTGTTTGCTTGTACCTAAGAGGGCTACATGCCAAACAGGAGTGGTCCTAGGAATGGGTGGCGGTCAATACCACTGGTTACTGGTATAGTATTGTACCGGAAGGATCCAAATGCTACTGTGTTTCCTACATGTGTGTGTCAGTTGTCAAGACATCAACTAACGATTGGTTATAGTCAGGCTGTTGAGGTTGTATATACTACCAGAATGCAAACCAATGACCGATAGTAACAGTATCACCCACAGCATAGTGTCAAACCATGTCATGCACACGTGTACCCAAGTTAAAACATATGTGTAGTAAAATGCATACTGGCCACCAATAGAAACTATGAAGTGTTAACACTGTGTAATACAGGGCATGTCACCCTTCCCATGTGTCCACTATGCATGTACATGCAGACAGTGCACCTCCACCATGTTCACAAATGTACACCTGCAAATCTGTACTGCACACATCACACACATACTGTCCACTCACCAACACATGCTGCCAGAACTACACACATCAGCCAAGTGGCACATGGGCAGACAATACATTTTTGGAATTAACACTGGTGTAAACAATACTACATTGATAACCATAGCTTTAATGCATCATGCCTGCCCAGATATACCTACAAGGATATCATTACACTTTACTGTTGACAACATGCTAACATTGACACACTGCTATTAAGTCACCCTGTGCATCAGCACCATGTTAGCCTGTTCCTGCATCAATGTTACAGATGACAGGAGGTGGCACAGTTTCAGCATATGCACACGGTGTGTTGTTGGTTTGCCAGAGCCTGACATTGACCCATCCATTCGACATGTATGTTGTTGTACCCTTGCATTATATAAATAGTACTGTTGTATTAAGTGCTGTCAACCCACAGTTGGGCAGTCCCATATAAAGTGGATGAAGGAAGTGCCAGTAGCTGTGAAGCATATATACAGTCCACAACAGTCAGTTAATGGCTGGCATGCATAGGTAAATCTGGCACACAAGTAGCTTGTTAATGTGTTCCCCAGAAATGTGAGTGTGCTACATGAAATGTAGGGTTCTGTAGAAATTTAACTGAAAATGTCACGTGAACACATCCAGATATGTAGATATATAAATATAAATAAAATAAATAACTATGTAGCAGTAACATCTGCATCTTGGACAGTTAGTATGTCAGATATAGGTCAGGTATATAATGAACTAGCCAAACCCATTACACAACCTAATGCATGTTGCCTAGTGTAATAATACATGTAGGGGATATACACCTGCAGTCAATAGGAATGTAGTGTAGACTAAAAGTACTTATAAGATGTTAATGGAGGTTTCTTTCTACACCCTACTGTATGTGCATAAACAATGCAATTCCACACCTCAATGGGTATGTCTAATCTCAAAACATTTGTTGGGACAGATGTCCTATTGTTCTATAAATATCTGCATTTACTTTGATGCATGTGCCCTGTTCAAACACCACAATCTTGGTGGCCTGTTGCCACCAATCATCCATGCATGCTGTTGGAATGTCCACTGTCGTTCAATATATGCATGTGTTATGCTTGCTGTTCAACTGTTGGAACCCTGGTGTGTTGGGTTAATGGGAATATTACTGCATGCTATTAAACTCATTTGGAATGCTGTTGTTTATGTTGTAATTAAACACACCTAATCACAGAATGTATGGGAAGGCCGGTCCCAGCGGACCCACCTGTCCCTCCTCAGCTGGCGATGGCACCTGGCACCAGCAGGTCTGGTGCCCAGCCTGGGCTCCCCTCCTCCGTTGGTCCTATGCCACCTTCGGGTGGAAGTGCTGCAGGGGATGGAGCTCATCCCCCATGTGCAAGCGTGGGCGGAGAAGGGTCACCTGTCACCCTCCAAAGGGTCCAGGCTGTGGTGCGTAGGGAGATCGAGCGTTCAGTCGCTGATCCCCTAAGCCAGCTTGAGGCGAGAGTGGCGTGACTCATGGGTGAGCCTGCCCCTCCTACGCAGCCCCCAGCACAGCCACCCTCGGGGCCATGAAGGTGCAGTGGTGACTGCCCATGGGTGAGGATCTCAGTTCCACTGTTACCATCTGTGGGCTCATGGGCTTGCGATTTCCAAACATCCATCTCCGTCAATTGTGTTCACCCACCCCATGTGTCATACTCCGCCTCTGTATGCATCTTGTTTGTCTTGTCTGTTTACCTCCCCAAATATATCTACTTCCTCTACCTCACTTTCCACTCTCACCTGAAAAAAAAAAAAGGGGAAATCTGTTCCAACAATAAAATGATGCCCCATACATAGCTGCCCATTTCGCACACATGTCCGCTGGACATGTAAACTGATAATTATAATTGGCAGTACAACATACTTTGTTGTCCTCACCCCTCTCTCAGGGGTGGAAGGTTTCAAATTTCACTCCAAATTTATTGCATATGCACAGCTGTTGCTGGTAAAGAAATGGGCAGCTATGGACCTTCCCTACACCCATCCTGCACATCCCAAGCTTGTTTCCCTACTGTCTTTCCCTCTTTGTGCTCCCTTTTTCACCACTTTCCTATCTCCCCATTTTCTTTTCTTTCAAAGAAATTAACACGAGGGTTAGCGGGAGTAAGCACTTTTAAGCAGTAGTTAGCGGGTTTAAGCGAGTGTGCACATGTGTTCGCTTAGCTAAGTATTGCTAAGCATCGCGCAAACCCGCGCAAACCCACTTACAACTGCTTAAAAGTGCCTTAGTCACTCTGCATGGCAGGGCCCTTGTTCTGCTGACCAGCAAAATAAAACACCTCTGTCAGTCTCGAACCCCGGACCTTGGACACACTACACTGCGTGTAGCACCACTAGGCCACAGTAGATATATAACAAGCTGGTGCTGTAATAAATATACCATGCATTACAATGAGTGAATGTAAAGGGAAAATATGAATGCCATAACACAAATCTTGTTCTGTGGATCTTTACCAGCAGTTGTTGTGGAATTGCATGACATGACTGTGAAAAGAGAACCAGCCATTCTAGCAGGAAATAATGTTACAGTAGCACTTTACAAACCCCACACAGTATCAGAGCAGGTTAAACACTGGCATATTTGAATAGGGCAGAGGCCATACTTCCCAGCTGTGACTGCTTTTCAGGGAAGTCCCTGATTCGTAAACAAATGTTAGCTTTGTCCCTCAGAATCCCTCTGAAAAGTACTGACGGTAGGCTGAAAAGTGGGGAATTACACTTAATGAATAATGTCAATAAGTAAGAGTACACACTGCATGCACGTCAGAAAAGGTGTATTAATACATATGCTCTGATTCTCTCACAGTCTCAACTTAATGTCTGTAATATATTACAGGTGTACCCCACTTATATGTACCTTTCCCTGAGGCTGTTCAAATATATACATGAGTGTATCAGAGGCCTGGCAGAGGCAGAAAAAACACAGGCATTTCAGCTTTTCTGCAGTTACACACTCTGCAAATAGCTTTGGCACGAGTTCCACAAGCATACCCTTATGTAGGAGTACAACACAGAAATATCAAAGGATGTAGCCATGTACTGTTAGCAACCAACTGTGACAGCGCCATTGTTCCAGTGCAGAAAAGTGGTGTGTGGTGCACAGACAAGGAATAATAGACTAACCTCTGGCTACCATCTGGATATGTCCACAAGTGGGAGCTACGCAGACAGACTACTTGCCTTGTTAGACTAACAGGTACACAGCAACCCTGTATGTTCAGCAAGATAAACATCACACAATAATATATAATGCTCTCTGTACTTCTGCACCCCTACCCAAAAGAACAATATACCTGTGTATTCAGGCTCTACCAAGGATGTAGGTAGGCATACTCAGTACTGAAATGTGTAAAGTTGTCTTGAGCAGCGTGTGCTAATGTCAACACAAATAAACAACAAACTGTTCAGAAGTGAGGTAATTAATATTTACAGTATAGTAGTTCACAAACAGTTCATGTGCCAGAGGAATGCATTGCAATAACTACATTTGTATGGCAGTTAATTGTCTAATTAGAAAATAAAGTACATACTCCCATGTATCTTGTGTAAGCATTTGGAGGGGTGAGTAAAATTCTACACTGACAAGTGTGTACTAGAAGCAGCAACATTCAGGTTTGAGTACAACATGCAATCACTGGTTACAACCCTAGCTTCAGAGATAAGAAGTATACAAACCTTCTGACTGACACAACGGTGTCCACAGCAAACAAGCATGGGCCCCACTTTGGAAAGCTGAAAGGGTTACGCCTACCTAACTTAGCATTTTATAGCAGTGGGCTGCTATGACAGTGAGTATTGCAATTACCAAACAGCAGGCTGCATGCAAATAGTAAATGGTGGGCACCAATTGGTGCAGAGGCCATCACATGCACATGTGCAGATAGCTAGAAAAGCAGGCTGTACTTGCTGTCCACACATGCAATAATCTCATTGCAGCAAGAGAGAGAGAGAGAGAGAGCAAGAGCGAGAGAGAGACAGAGGCAGAGACACAGACACAGACAAAGACAGACAAAGAGACAGAAACAGAGAGACACAGAAAAAGAAAGAGCAACAGCAACAGGCAGAGAAAAAAAAAGTAAATAAAAAAAAAATATTTCCTTTAAAAACAAACGGAACAGAGCAATACAAAGGAAAGGTATGTAACACATATGTATTTGCTGGCATGTAGTAGATGTTTATGAAGAGTACTCTACATACTGTGAATCATCCATATGTGGCAGCAGTACGTATCTCTATGTATCTGTACATGTGCATAGGCAAGGGACATACTGCAACTGTTTGTGAAGGGTGTGTATATATATATATATATATATATATATATATATATATATATATACATATATATATATATATATATATATATATATATATATATATACACGTTGTTGAAGGTTGTTATGTGCATATTTCTATGTAGGTTGTAGTGTGTGGCAAAGAAAACAGCATGCAGTGCTGGTATATGACATGTGGTGGTTAAAAGCTGTGGGTATGCTCTGTCAGTTTTGCAGTGTTGCAGCCAGTGAGGCCTGCTAAAGCTACATGGGCTGAGGACACCTTCAATGCAGTCTGCACAACACTGTGCAATATTATTACATAACTGTATATCTCACAACTGTCGCATAATTGATATTCCCACCATGAATAGTGGACTGTATATATGCCTATATGTACATCTATATATACAGCAATGGATGTTTATATGTATGTATGTATATATATATAGATATATAGATATATATAGATATATACATATAGATATATATATATATATATATATATATATATAGAGAGAGAGATATGTAGATATATATATATATATATATATATATATATATTATATATATATAGATAGATATATAGATATATAGATATATATATATATATATATATATATATATATATATATATATATAGATATAGATATAGATATATATATATATATATATATATATATATATATATATATATATATATATATATATATATATCTATATATATATATATATATAGGGGCATACTTACTGCAACAGGTGCCTGGCGACCAAGGTATGGACTGAAGCTCAGTGTTGACATTGCAGTGCCATCCCTTCTTGCCAGAACACTGTACCCATTAACTACCACGTAGATGGTAGTCTACCTAACACCGAAGGTGTGATAAGGGAACATGGGACACAGGTAGACAGTAGCCTCCCCTTTGATAATCACAGTGCCACACTGGTCATGTACTCTGTCTACGTGGTACACGTCATCACAAAAGGTGTGTCATCTAGGGAAATATAGGTCAGTGTTCCCCTCTACTTATCACACTTAAAACCCATTAGAAAGTACAATGCCAACTACAGCAACTGGAAAGGCCAAAGACATACCTCACAAAGAGTAATACCGGCCTCAAACAGATGCCCTATGCAGACTGACTCACAAAACCACAGCTAAACTGTGTTGCATACCGCCTACCCAGAGGTGACCTCTGCCTAACATACTGAGCTATGTCACACCCATAGCCGCTGGACATCCTCCACGTAAACATATTACAATCCCTCCCAGATACACGCTCTAGGGCTGGAGGGATAGAGTCCTAACTCAGGGACATGCCATACTCTGGAACAAACCACCTATCAATAGCAAACAAAGCTCCTCATTAGCAGTTGTCATAAATACTCCTGATGATTGTTTGGGAGATAGGAAATACACCCTGGGAATCACCTCTGTGGCTCTGGTTGACAGGGGCAAGTGAAATTAAATTACATGTGTGTCAAAGGCCAGGGTAGCGTATGGCTAGGCTGCTGTAGGCCCTAGGGCCAATAGCGTATTACCTACCCATGACACCATGCACACACACATGTACTTAGTGCAATAATTGCTATGTGAGGTTGACTGAGTGTGATGGTGAATGTGTTGGTGAATGTGTGCAAGGTCTGTAAAGGTGTGATAGCTTAGTGTGAAATTGTTTCTGTCATGGTAGTTTGTGTCATAGCCGTGATCCCAGCAAATGATGTGTGTGCTATTGCTAGGCAGAAAAAGTAGTATGGCATACGGTGTGATGTAGTCCCTTGTTGTCAACTGTGGTGTCCCATTGTAGGCTAAAGCAATGCATGTATGCTTAGTGAGTGGTACTGCTGGTGAATCCAACTACCATATGAACTGTAGTACTACCTGAAGCTGTAGGCCTAAACAGTACAGTCATTGATAGCTGTGTTATGAGCCTTCTGCACCCTTAGTCCCTGTCTTGTGTACCGTTCAATATGTGCCTGTGCCTGCATTACAGCCCGGAACATACCTGAGGTTGTAAGACCTGTGGGGGCACGTCTGCCAGGGGCATTATGACCAGCAGTGCTCCCACGAGAATCCCTGGACATCTGCCTATGTGGTACCATTCCAGGAATCTGGGTATGGCTGCTGTGAGGAGATGCATGTGCCATAGATACCACACTATCCTGGTCAATGCCTACTGTATGCTGTCCCTCAGCTAAGGCCATTCATGATGAGGGATGTATTGGCAGTATGAATGTGCGCATAGATGGGGTGGAAAGCTGTGTACTGTCGATTGGCGGACCAACAACAGACCCTGTCAAACCTGCCTGTGCCACAACACATGTTTCATCATTTCCACTATTTGTGGCAGTGACTTCAGGTTCCCTGCTGCACTCAACCAAAACAACCTTGGCACCTGTGAGAGGAAGACAGGAAACACACTTTACAATCTGTACATGATGTTAGCACACATGCACAAATTCACACATGAACACATGCACACAGGGACACATGAACGCATGCACACATGCACACGTGGACACATGAACACATGCACACATGCACACAAATACACTACTCAGTAAAGTTGACACACACACACACACACACACACACACACACCAACAGCAATCCAGAACATACTCATTAGTGGTTGATGGTGGAGTACAGTATCACAAGCCAAAGAATCCTATCACACGTGTCAGCATGCAGGATGTGTGTTGCTCAACAGCATGCAGTGCGAGTGTAGAGAGTCCTTGTTAATAACAGTATACATGTCTTTGATGCATGTGTGTTGTTCAATGATTGGCTTCACCCTGGAACACAATGTGTACATGGACACAACATTTCTGTGCAAGTATTAAATGCTTTCCAATGTCCTGTGCACCATCACTCATAGGTATACATACCATGGCCGGATGCTCACAACTGTCAGGTGTTTAGCAATGAATGCTATGTGTAGTACTGTAGTTACTGTAACTGGATGTAGTGTAGTACCATGAGCCATCATTAGGCAGCATCATGTGGTCACTCAAGGCCACTAATGTGTGCCACACTGGCAACTATCTTGCTGTACCTAAGCTGCAGCACTTTGTCTACATTAACCATTTCACAGGCAGTTGTTACATGGGTATGTAAGGTGTTCAATAGGGAGTATTGCCTAACATGAATGTGTTGTGTGTTGGCGAATGTTGCACCGCCCCATGATAGGCCTCTACCCCTCAGGTATAGTATGTGTGCTGTGTGGATGACATTTGGGATACTGGAGTCTGACCTTACAGCAGGTGTCTAAATAGGCCATGTGTATCATATTAACACTGACTGCGTATGACAAAGTGGTGTATGTTGTGTGCATGTGTATTGACTCTGCCTATACAATGTCCACTACAGTGTACCACAATTTGGTGGGATGCTCTGTGTATTGCATGTGTTTGAGGCAGCTGCTCATGTTACTGGGATGTTCATAGTCCCACAGAAAAGATGCAGAGCATGCATTATGTGTAGGTGTTTTAAATGTGTATATGGCCTACAACTCACCTATGACATGCACATGTTATTTGCTATATTAAATGTAGAACACTCACCAGCATGGGTCTGCTGTCTTGCTGTCACACCAGAGGGACCTATAAGAATATGAGGCAGTTTGTCAGTGTCAACAACTATGGCATTGCTGCTGTGAGTTTGCAACTTTACAGTAGTACAACATGTGACAGTCACAGGCATACAGATTATGTTCCAAATTATCAGTATTGCACAACACCAGGCTCCACATCTTCTAAATACACAGTACACATCTGACATATGCATGTTCTAACAATTGAGCTAACAGTAGTCTACAGATATGCCATGTTACCTGCACGCTCTGAGTCAACTTGCTGGGTGACTCCGGCCTCCATGATGACACATGTCTGTTGCAGTGGTTGGCCAGGAGCCACCACACTGAGGAGCAGCTCTTCCACTCTGTTGAGGGGCGGGTGTGATGCTGCACCACCACCTGTGCAAGCTGTTGTCTGCGGACATCGTAGGCATGCTGCTGGACATGTCAAATTAAATCACTGCAGTGATGGCGTACCTGCTCATAAGTCAGGTTATGCATGCCTACGTCATTCACCCGATGGACAACATCTTGCCACAGTGCAGTGTACCCATGCTGGTCCTGGCTGGTTCTGGAGAACAGCAGGGTGTGATGTTGTAGTAGGGCATCTATGATTATTTCTTCCTCTTCAGGGGAATATGCAGGTTTGTGATTGTGAGACATGTCCCTGGAAGACAATAAAACAATAACTGTGAGCAAGTCATATGGCACACTTAACATTCTAAAGTACAGACAATGAAATGCCATATATAGCAACCTATTGGCTGTCAGTAGATACACACTTTTAATGCCACATATCAGTGCTCAGTCCACAACTGCCTGGCAGTGCCTGGCACATTCTATATATTAAACCTTCTTCTGCACAGCAACAAAGTGAAACCAGTATGTAAGACTATACAATAGTACATGGCACACTGTATGTGACACAATGCACCACCTAGCCACAGGAGGTATATATCAAGCTAATGGATGAAGAAAGATGTCATCCATTGCAATGAATGTAAAGTACAATTACAGTATTACCAGTATACCACAGTAGTCTTTGATGCCAAACCCCTGCCTAACATATGTGCACAGTTGTTGATATAGGTGGCATACTGCTGTACTAGACTATACATGTTGCTAAATACACACATATACCCTGTAACACAGATATGATTGAGGGCATGGTACAGGCATAATTACGCACACATCAGACATACATACAACACACAAATGTATGCCAACCCAGATGAGCTTTACCTGTGTACCATACAGTACTGTGTGTTACTACTTACAAAACCTTATGCCTGAGGTATGTAATCTGTGAGGACTACAGGGAAGACACAAAACAGTGTTACCAAGCAATGTGAACATACACCATACTGTACTGTTTAAGCCTACAGCTTCAGGTAGTACTGCAGTTCATATGGGAGTTGGATTCACCAGCAGTACCACTCACTAAGCATACATGTATTGCTTTAGCCTACAATGGGACACCACAGTCGACAACAAGGAACTATGTCGCACCGTATGCCATACTACTTTTTCTGCCTAGCAATAGCATACACATCTTTTGCTGGGATCACAGCTAGAACACAAACTACCATGAGAGAAACAATTTCACAATAAGCTATCACACCTTTACAGACCTTGCACACATTCACCAACACATTCACCATCACACTCAGTCAACCTCACATAGTAATTATTGCACTAAGTACATGTGTGTATGCTTCGTGTCATGGGTAGGTAATACGCTATTGGCCCTAGGGCCTACAGCAGCCTAGCCATATGCTACCCTGGCCTTTGACACACATGTAATTTAATTTCATTTGCCCTTGTCAACCAGAGCAACAGAGGTGATTCCCGGGGTGTATTTCCTATCTCCCAAACAATCATCAGGAGTATTTATGACAACTGCTAATGAGGAGCTTTGTTTGCTAGTGATAGGTGGTTTGTTCCAGAGTATGGCATGTCCCTGAGTTAGGACTCTATCCCTCCAGCATGTGCTGTTTAGTGAGCTGACAAGGTGTAGGGCCCTAGACCGTGTATCTGGGAGGGATTGTGATATGTTTACGTGGAGGATGTCCAACAGCTATGGGTGTGACATAGCTCAGTATGTTATGCAGAGGTCACCTCTGGGTAGCCGCTATGCAACACAGTGTAGCTGTGGTTTTGTGAGTCGGTCTGCATAGGGCATCTGTTTGAGGCCGGTATTACTCTTTGTGAGGTATGTCTGTGGCCTTTCCTGTTGCTGTAGTTGGCATTGTACTCTCTAATGGGTTTTAAGTGTGATAAGTAGAGGGGAACACTGACCTATATTTCCCTAGATGACACACCTTTTGTGATGACGTGTACCACGTAGACAGAGTACATGACCAGTGTGGCACTGTGATTATCAAAGGGGAGGCTACTGTCCACCTGTGTCCCATGTTCCCTTATCACACCTTCGGTGTTAGGTAGACAAACACCTATGTGGTAGTTAATGGGTACAGTGTCCTGGCAAGAAGGGATGGCACTGCAGTGTCAACACTGAGCTTCAGTCCATACCTTGGTCACCAGGCACCTGTCGCAGTAAGTAAGCCTCATGTCTCTCTCCCTCTATCTGTATATATATATATATATATATATATATATATATATATATATATCTACATATCTATATATATATATGTCTATATATCTATATATATATATATATATATATATATATATATATATATATATATATATATATATATATATATATATCTCTATATATCTATATATATCTATATATATCTATATATATCTATATATATCTACATATATCTACATATATATATATATATATATATATATATATATATATATATATATATATATGTACACACATACATACACATATACATATAAACATCCATTGCTGTACATATATATGTACATATAGGCACATATACAGTCCATTATTCATGGTGGGAATATCACTTATGCGACAGTTGTGAGATATACAGTTATGTAATAATATTGCACAGTATTGTGCAGACTGCATTGAAGGTGTCCTCAGCCCATGTAGCTTTAGCAGGCTTCACTGGCTACAACACTGCAAAACTGACAGAGCATACCCACAGCGTTTAACCACCACATGTCATATACCAGCACTGCATGCTATTTTCTTTTCCACACACTACAATCTATATAGAAATATGCACATAACAACCTTCAACAATGTATATATGTATACCCTTCACAAACAGTTGCAGTATGTCCCTTGCCCTATACACATGTACAGATACATAGAGATACGTACTGCTGCCACATAATGATGATTCACAGTATGTAGAGTACTCTTCATAAACATCTACTACATGCCAGCAAATACATATGTGTTACATACCTTTCGTTTGTATTGCTGTGTTCTGTTTGTTTTTAAAGGAAATTTTTTTTGTTCTTTTCTCTGTTGCTCTTTCTTTTTCTGTGTTTCTCTGTTTGTCTTTGTCTGTGTCTGTGTCTGTGCCTGTGTCTGTGCCTGTGTCTGTGTCTCTGTCTCTGCCTTTGCCTCTGCCTCTGACTCTGTCTCTCTCTCTCTCTCTCTCTCTCTCTCTCTCTGTCTCCTGCTGCAATGAGATTATTGCATGTGTAGACAGCAAGTACAGCCTGCTTTTCTAGGTATCTGCACATGTGCATGTGATGGCCTCTGCACCAATTGGTGCCCACCATTTACTATTTGCATGCAGCCTGCTGTGTGGTAATTACACTACTCACTGTCATAGCAGCCCACTGCTATAGAATGCTAGGTTAGGTAGGCGTAGCCCTTTCAGCTTTCCAAAGTGGGGCCCATGCTTGTTTGCTGTGGACACAGTTGTGTCAGTCAGAAGGTTGGTAAACTTCTTATCTCTGAAACTAGGGTTGTAGCCAGTGATTTGCATGTTGTACTCAAACCTGAATGTTGCTGCTTCTAGTACACACTTGTCAGTGTAGAATTTTACTCACCCCTCCACATGCTTACACAAGATACATGGGAGTATGTACTTTCTTTTCTAATTAGACAATTAACTGCCATACAAAAATAGTTATTGCAATGTATTCCTCTGGCACATGAACTGTTTGTGAACTACTATACTGTAAATATTAATTACCTCACTTCTGAACGGTTTGTTGTTTATTTGTGTTGACATTAGCATGGGCTGCTCAAGACAACTGGACACATTTCAGTACTAAGTATGCCTACCTACATTCTTGGTAGAGCCTGAATACACAGGTATATTGTTCTTTTGGGTAGGTGTGCAGAAGTACTGAGATCATTATATATTATTGTGTGATGTTTATCTTGCTGAACATACAGGTTTGCTGTGTACCTGTTAGTCTAACAAGGCAAGTAGTCTGTCTGCGTAGCTCCCACTTGTGGACATATCCAGATGGTAGCCAGAGGTTAGCCTATTATTCTTTGTCTGTGCACCACACTGGTCTTTTCTGCACTGGAACAATGGCATTGTCACAGTTGGTTGCTAACAGTACATGGCTACATCCTTTGATATTTCTGTGTTGTACTCCTACATAAGGGTATGCTTGTGGGACTCATTCCAAAGCTATTTGCAGAGAGTGTAACAGCAGACAAGCTAAAATGCCTGTGTGTTTCTGCCTCTGCCAGGCCTCTTATACACTCAGGTATATATTTGAACAGCCTCAGGAAAAGGTACATATAAGTGGGGTACACCTGTAATATATTACAGACATTAAGTTGAGACTGTGAGTGAATCAGAGCATATGTATTAATACACCAGTTCTGACGTGCATGCAGTGTGTTCTATTACTGTTTGACAGTATTCATTAAGTGTAATTCCCCACTCTTCGGCCTACTGTCAGTACTTTTCAGAGGGATTCTGAGGGATAAAGCTAACATTTGTTTAGGAATCAGGGACATCCCTGAAAATCAGTCACAGTTGGGAAGTATGGCCTCTGCCCTATTCAAATATGCCAGTGTTTGTCCTGTTCTGATACTGTGTGGGGTTTGTAAAGTGCTACTGTAACATTATTTCCTGCTAGAATGGCTGGTTCTCATTTCACAGTCATGTCATGCAATTCCACAACAACTGCTGGTAAAGATCCACAGAACAAGATTTGTGTTATGACATTCCTATATTCCCTTTATATTCACTCATTGTAATGCATGATATATTTATTACAGCACCAACTTGTTGTAAATCAACTGTGGCCTAGTGGTACTTCATGCAGTCTAGTGTGTCCAAGGTCCGGGTTTTGAGACTGACAGAGGTGTTTTGCTGCTCAGCAGAACAAGGGCCCTGCCATGCAGAGTGACTAAGGCACTTTTAAGCAGTTGTAAGCGGGTTTGCGTGGGTTTGTACGATGCTTAGCAATGCTTAGCTAAGCGCACACATGCGCACACTCGCTTAAACCTACTTACTACTGCTTAAAAGTGCTTACTCCCGCTAACCCCCGCACTAATTTCTTTGAAATAAAAGAAAATGGGGAGATAGGAAAGTGGTGAAAAAGGGAGCACAAAGAGAGAAAGACAGTAGGGAAACAAGCTTGGGATGTGCAGGGCGGGTGTAGGGAAGGTCCATAGCTGCCCATTTCTTTACCAGCAACAGCTGTGTATATGCAATAAATTTGGAGTGAAATTTGAAACCTTCCACCCCTGAGAGAGGGGTGAGGACAACAAAGTCTGTTGTGCTGTCAATTATAATTATCAGTTTACATGTCCAGTGGACATGTGTGCAAAATGGGCAGCTATGTACGGGGCGTAATTTTTTTTGTGGGAACAGATTGCCCTTTTTTTTTTTCAGGTGAGAGTGGAAAGTGAGGTAGAGGAAGTAGGTATATTTGGGGAGGTAGGTTGGGGAGGTAAACAGACAAGACAAACAAGACACATACAGGGGTGGAGTATGACACATTGGGTGGGTGAACACAATTGACGGGGACAGATGTTTGGAAATCGCAAGCCCATGAGCACACAGATGGTAACAGTGGAACTGAGATTCCCACCCATGGGCAGTCACCACTGCTCCTTCACAGCCCCGAGGGTGGCTGTGCTGGGGGCTGCGTAGGAGGGGCAGGCTCACCCATGAGTCTCGCCACTCTCGCCTCGAGCTGACATAGGGGATCAGCGACTGAATACTGGATCTCCCTACTCACCACAGCCCGGACCCTTCGGAGGCCCTTCTCTGCCCACGCTTGCACGGGGGGTTGAGCCCCATCCCCTGCAGTGCTTCCACCTGAAGGTGGCACAGGACCAATGGAGGAGGGTAGCCAGGGCTGGGCACCGGACCTGCTGGTGCCAGGTGCATTTGCCAGCTGAGGAGGGACAGGTGGGTCCGCTGGGACCGGCCTTCCCATACGTTCTGTGATTAGGTGTGTTTAATTACAACATAAACAACAGCATTCCAAATTCATTGTAACAGCATGCAGTAATATTCCCATTAACCCAACACACCAATGTTCCAACAGTTGAACAGCAAGCATAACACATGACTATATTGAACGACAGTGGACATTCCAACAGCATGCAGGGATGATTGGTGGCAACAGGCCACCAAGATTGTGGTGTTTGAACAGGGCGCATGCATCAAAGTAAATGCAGATATTTATAGAACAATAGGACATATATCCCAACAAATGTTTTGAGATTAGACATACCCATTGAGGTGTGGAATTGCATTGTTTATGCACATACAGTAGGGTGTAGAAAGAAACCTCAATTAACATCTTATAAGTACTTTAAGTCTACACTACATTCCTATTGACTGCAGGTGTATATCCCCTACATATATTATCACACTTGGCAACATGCATTAGGTTGTGTAATGGGTTTGGCTAGTTAATTATATACCTGACCTATATCTGACATACTAACTGTCCAAGATGCAGATGTTACTGCTACATAGTTATTTATTTTATTTATATTTCTATATCTACATATCTGTATGTGTTCACGTGACATTTTCAGTTAAATTTCTACAGAACCATACATTTCTTGTAGCACACTCACATTTCTGGGGAACACATTAACAAGCTACTCATATGCCAGATTTACTTATGCATGCCAGCCATTAACTGACTGTTGATGACTGTATATATGCTTCACAGCTACTGTCACTTCCATCATCCACTTTATATGGGACTACCAAACTGTGGGTTGACAGCACTTATTACAACAGTACTATTTGTATAATGCAAGGGTACAACAACATTTCAAAGTAAGTGACACAGACACACTCCAAGTATTATACCTTTATTAATTACATTACACACTTTTCTACAGGCTCTCTCCTTTATTTGATATTACAGTGCATATGGAAGACATATTCAAGACATATTATACCTTTATTAATAGGTTACAACACTCTTTTTCAGGCTCACTCACTTATTTTATATGACAGTACATGCAGAGATATTATTCCGGACTTATTTTACCTTTCTTAATGGACTACTCCACTCTTTTTCTGGCTCTCTGACTTATTTTATGTAACAGTACATGCAGAGGTATTATTATGGGCATTTTATGGCTGTATTATTGAGCTACAACACTTTCTTTCAGGCTCTCTCACCTATTTTATATAACAATACATGCAGAATAATTACTAACCTGCCTGGTGGCGCAGCCTTAGCAGCCTATCTGCATAGGCTTGCTGATTCGCAGCACGAACACCTGCAGCTGTGAAGTAAATGAAGGGACATTGAGACATACCTATCCATTATATAGACTAAATTAGCATGTCTTACATATTGCATTCCATGGCTACCTACTCAGTAGTGGGGCATCTTGCATGTCACAGGCCTCCTGTATCCATTGGTTCAGTAGGTCCTGCTTCCATCTCTTCAGGTCTGCATGGTGGTGACAGACCTGCTCACCAGTTCGAGGAACACCTGTGGCACTGGTGAGATCATGAGCTAACCGGATCCAAGCCTCTGCCTTGTACTCTGTCCCTTGGAACTGGCCCTGCAGGAGTCTTAACTCATGATGGTGAACAAGGAGCCAAACCATGTATTTTGACTCCTCGATGCCCCAGTGTTGTGCTTGAAAGCGAGTACCCTCTCCAGCACCAGCCATTCTAACTGTAGATGGGAGCTACAATCAGGTATGGCGAGTATTCCCGCCTATGGGGCTTAAATATGCCGCATTTCCCGCACTTTTTTGTGATTGGCCATTTTTGTAAATTCTCGTCTGACTGCAGACCTGCTTAGCAATAGTTAATCTACCATTTATAAGTATATGTATGTTAACAGTGACTGTTTATCCTAAACTGTCATGGCTTAGTGGTTCAGTACTTTGATTATAGTGTCCTGGGTTCGAATCTTGTCATTGCTTTTTATTTTACTACTGTCCAGACAGGCTAGGGGGTGTGGCTGTGTTTAGGCAACTTTGCTCTACGTTGCTCCACGTTGCCCGATGGTGCGCTGGTTGGTGCAACGCACACCTCCGCGCAAACTGATTGCACTGGGTAAAGCGCTATTTAGCTATGGGCAACTCTATTGCACTTGGTAAAGTGCTATTTAGCTATGGTCAATTCTATTGCGCTGGGTAAAGAGCTATTTAGCTATGGGCAGCTACATTGCGCTGGGTAAAGCGCTATTTAGCTATGGGCAACTACATTGCGCTGGGTAAAGCACTGCTTAACTGCGGGCAATTATATGTCAGGATCCTTTATAAATATACATTTTGTTCACTGATACATAGGCCATTTCAATGCTTTTTAGTAAAATTTTAATCATATATGTCAGGAATTATTTCATATACTGATTTAAAATATAAAATAGAAAGGGGAGTGGTGGGACTCAAACCGTGACTGCCTCCTCTTTGTGCAAAGGCTCTACCACTATGCTACTGCTATTTGGCTTAATTTGCATAAACATTCCTTATTATGCTCTTCAATGTTGAGATTGCTAACTGCAGCTAAGCAATGGGCACACCCATGCAAACACACGCAAATACGGGCAGCTATATCAGGAATTAGAAAAAAATAAATAAAGTTTTACTTTTCATAACTGTACTGGGGGTTTACAATGTGAGGGAGTGTAGTGTTGGGTACGCAGACATTTGAGTGGACTCGCTCATGTGTGTTGACATTTCACAATTCAGACACTTGCAGGGGCGTGGACCTTTGGATTGCTCGGCAGTCAGACACGCCCCCTGCCTTCCTGCATGGTCCATGTTGGACTTGGAGTGGAGTCAGCATGCCCTCATGAATATGCATGGCACCCTGATGTCATACCGTTCAACTGCAGTTTCTGAGTAAGACTTATTTAATCTTACACGGAGGATTCGTGAATCCAGGGGAATGGGTTTTCCCTTCAGATTATATGCACAAGGTAACACTGTACTTGCGTAACCTTGATGATATTTTAATTTTTTGGAGGGGAACAGTAGACGAAATTCAAGAATTTATTAAATACCTTGGCACTACAACACCTTTTTTGAAATTTACTCATAAAATACATGGTGAAAGTTGTGATTTTTTTGGATATATTACTATATAGAGAAAAGGACAAATTTAACTTACATTCTAGTATATACCGGAAAAAGACATATCCCAACTCTTTCTTGCATTTTCAAAGTTGTCATCCTTTTTTTCAAAAAAAGAATGTAGTCAAAGCGCAAATGGTTAGACTATCCAGACTCATTAGTGAGGATGACTGTCTGAATATTGAACTATCAAAATTGATAGATATGTTTAAGGAAAGAGGTTATCTGAAAGACATTTTAACAAATATTAGAGGTGAGATAGAAGTGAAAAGACATACTGTCTTTAAACCCATACTCATGGGAGGTTTGGTTAAAAAAATTATGCAACACAATGCCAAAAATTATGAAACTAATATTCAAACCATGAGACGGGCTATGATTTTACCTTACAATGAAGTAGCTGGACAAGTCAAGAACATTATTATTGACACTTGGCAAAGTGTTTTTAATAATAATATAACAAGTATAGTTGGTAAAATACCTACTTTCACATATAGCAGGGGTAGGAACCTGAAGGAGATGTTGGAAATGGAAAGTAATTTGGAGACTTATTAGAACTCAAAAATGAGCAAATGTGGCTTATGTAGCACTTGTAAGTATATTAACAATGGCCCTTATGTAGTAGTACAAAATTTCAACAGGACGATTAAATGTCCGGGCTATTGCAATTGCAATACAAAGATGGTGGTCTACATAGCCAATTGCCTCAGTTGTTCCACATTTTATGTAGGCAAAACTATTAGGAAGTTGAGACTTAGGATTATGGAACATGTAAGGGACATTAAGAATAGAAAAACTACTAATGCCCTATACACGCATAGTCTGAGTTGTCCTAATTTTTAAAAAAAATTGTTCTTTGTGGTGGATAGAATTCCTTTTAATGACAAAGGTGGTGACATTAAGACCTTATTGGAGGTCAAAGAATGCCTATGGCAGCTTAGGCTTGATGCTTCTAAACCACCAGGGATTAACAACCATATTTTATTGTCCAGTATTTTAAAATACAGATCGTATTGTATATGAATTGATTATTATTATTGTTTTATCAACTGTTAGTGTAGATAGGTTATACGTAGTATTTAATTAATATTTTGTTCTTGTTATTTGTCATTTTTATTTTATGCTTAATACTGTATATCAAATTAACACGAGGTATAGGTTGTGAATCGTTCTTTATATTCATAGCATTTATATATAAAAGTTGCCATTTAGATACTAGAATACTGTTTATTTAATATTTTGGTATAGATTTATTTATTTATCTATGGAAACAACAGAAGTTATTACAGTATTAGTTTTTATATTAAGTAGGATGTATTTATTAATTAATTGTATTATCGGGTCAACGATAGTGCTTGTGCTGTGATTGGTTCCAAAGTGAGGGCGGGTGATTTTAAAAGTTGGAACCTTAGGCAGGTTTGGTTACTCTGATGATGCCTGTTTGTGTTTTTTACGGATGAAAGCGCTAAGTTATTACACCTTTATTTGCTGTGTATGAGTTATTACATTTCTTACCTGCAGTTGATGTCTTTTTTGCTGCTTCTTTCCTTTGGTCCATTAAAGGCATAAGAATTCTTGGAGCTGGTTTGGTTCTTTCATTACCTGTTGAGAAGATTCTACAGTTTATTGGTGGAGTTCACTCCTCAACAGGTACAATATGACTGTGTCATTCTCCATGTTAGTGTGAATGCTCTGAGATGTACCTTCCTGGACTACATGTAAAGAGACATGGAATAGCTCTCCGATCTTGTAGCCCAGGCAGGTATCGCCCTAGCCCTGAGTAGCATTCTGCCATCGTCCAGACTAATAATGCAGTACAAGGACAAAATGATTTACTTCACCAATTGGCTATGCTTCTGGTGTCATTCCAAGGGTATCCAGTATCTGCCTGCTTTGAATGACATGGTCAACAGAACACGATGCTTTGGCACAGATGGCCTGCACCTGTCGGCCCTGGGATTCCGGATAATGGCTAAGGCTCTTGCTGCTCCTATAGTGCCTGTTTTAGGCATGGTTCAAATAACATATTCACCACCATAACAGGAACAGGCAAGCAAAACCTGAGGGTAATGCTACTCAATGCTTGACATCTTCAGCTCAAACGCACTCACCCAAGGCACTCCTTGTAATGGACCACTTCGATATCTGTGCAGTGACTGGGACCTGCTTCTAGGCTCCTGAGAGCACCCCTGCACTACCAGACTATTACTCATACCACACCTTTCAGTCATGTAACCAGGACCGGAACACACACGGCGGAGGTGTGTCCATATTTCCTAAGGATATCCACACCTCCAGGCTACTTGCTTAGCACAATGCATCAGAGGTTATCCTAGTGCAACTAACTCTGGCCATCACTGCTATACAAATTGTAGCTTGCTACAGATCCCCCACCATAATGGTCCTCACTTCTTGGTGTACTGGAAAGTAGGGTTCAAACAGACGCACTACTGATGTGTGACTGACACTACCCCACCATTAACTGGGATACCTACACCAATGCTTTCTGGAATTCATAACCTCCAATCACCTGGATCAACCTATCCACACCACCACCAGGGCCAACAATATCCTAGACCTGGTCATTACCAACATGTGTGACTAGTGTTCCACACCTGGGGTTATCTCCTTGTTGGTCAGATCCGAACGTACGCTAATCACCCTTGTTATCCACATCCCGGCACCACACCCTTTACGGAAAACACAGTACAATATTTCTACAAAGCCAACTTCGGGCTTCTTATGACAGCAGTAGTAAACTTCATGACATCTGTGCAGATGGACAGTACAGTTACAACTGCTGAATCATACACAACTGCACTTAATTAGCACTTACACGACTGCATGGATCATGCTATCCCAAACAGAAACATGACGGTACCCACCAGAAAATGGAGGCCACTCTGGTGGTCCACTGCCATGGACATAATGAACAACAGAAGGAAGAGACTGTTGCAAAGTAGAGTACAATCCCATGAGTGGAGGAGCTCCCTGGTCATCCTCAATAAGAATCTGAGATCTCTTATCACATCCTCCAAATCTAGCTACGTAAAGATAACCTCAACTAATTCCAAGGACTACCACAAAGCATTCTAGAGGTATGTCACTACTCTTGATGGCGATACCCACATCTGCTCTGACATACAGCAGTAAGGCATGAACATTACAGAACCGACTGATATTGGCAACATCCTGGCAGATAGGTTCAGTGCTAACTTTACACCCCTCTAACACACTAAAGGGCCCATATCTATACAGGAACGATGCAGAGTCCCTGCAATCACAACTATGCAGTTCAACGCTGCACTCTCTAAAGCCAGGAACACAGCATCCATGTGACTGTACAACATCCCAGGCTGCAATTTCCATGAACTTCAGAATGTATTGGCTCCCCACTTGGGCACCATATTCAATAATAGCCTTGCATCAGGCATTGTGGCCCCTGAATGGTGCACAGCAACAGTTATCACACTCCACAAAGGTGGAGCCACAATGGACCAGGGGGAACTATTGCCCTATTCACCTGACAAGACTGTTCTACAAGGCTATGGAGCACATCATCATGGATATCATTCACAGAGATATTGGTGGCCTCCAAACCTTTGATCCCACCCAGTTTAGATTTGTTAGGGTCAGACCATGCCTCCTAAACCTGGTGGAGTCCTTTGAGACAGTTACCAAGGCAGTAGATGAGGGTAAGGAGGTCCACACAGCCTACCTGGACCTCTCAAAGGCTTTCAACACTGTTCCCCATTCTGGTATTGTCAACATACACATCCACCTGCACATTAACCCCTACGTCACGAGATGCTATGCAAAGTGGCTCACGGACAGAACCCACACAGTGAGGGTAGCATACCCTAGGTCCTTCTGTAAGTCATTTACAATTGGTGTCCCCCAGGGCTCGGTCATAGGGCCCCTCATGTTCGGTATATGCTTCTCTGAGGTACAGGCTAGCACAGGAGGACTTACCCTGAAAAGGTTTGCAGATGACTGCAAACTAGGGGTCATGACTGATTCCTCAGCAGATACAGACACCTTCCATAAGGGTGTCACTGGGACAGATACCTGGTGTCAATAACATGTCCTCAAGCTGCATGCCACAAGGTGCATAGACATCCCCTTTGGATTACACCAATCACCCACGGACTATCACATAGGTGGTAGTCCCCTACATACATAAGACATAATAAGGGATCTTAGAAACCAAGTAGATAGCATTCACTCCTTTGATAACCATATTGACAAGGTGGTGTGAATATCCTTCTACGTGGCCCCCCTAATCTCTAATGGGTTTGTAGCCAGAACAAAGGCAGCCATTGTGCCTCTCTACTCATGACTTATGAAACACATTAAAGGGTACAACACCCCATTTGGGATGTACCTTACAAGACAACAGCAACGGCTTGAAATACCACAACATTACCACACCAAGAGGAATACTGACCTCTGAAGGATGACGCATGCAGCCCAACTACAGAAACCCCAACTGTACTTGTTTGCATACCGCATACTCAGAGGGGATCTCTGCTGAACATACAAGGCCCATGTCCAAAACAGTATTGATGGATATGCTCCACATAAGCAAAAGACCCTGAGAGACACATGCTCTGGGATATTTACTTTAACGCAACGATGACTAGGACATGCTGGAGGGATACATTCCTGACCCGGACACTCACCATGCTTTGGAACATGATTCCTATGTACATCAGGCAGGGACCCTCACTAGCACTCTTCAAGAGATATCTCGATAGGTGGATGGGAGACAGACATGTACACCAGGGATCACTGCAGTGGCTCTACTGTACAGAGGCACAGGAAACTAATGGCTCTGCTGTTCACAGGCACCAGGACACCAACCTAGGGAGGTGCCACAAGTCAAAACACTATAGCTAGGCTTACGAATGGCCTTGGCCAGACAGCATAGTACCTAACTATGAACCTATGAAGCTATTACATGGATAATTGACTAGCTCTTCTATTTCAATTAGCTATCATGCTGATACACTGTCTGGTGACTACAAGTCATATGTATCCTGTTATTGTGTATTGTACATGCCAATAGACATACTTGATGTTTGCATAGCATAACAGTAATGCTATGTAAAATGTTAGCCATATCTACCTACAATACTGTACATTTCACATTTTTGCCACAATATCCCGCAATGCAAATCATAATTGCACAGCAGGACCACCTTAGACATGTTATTCTCAGTTATACGCCCATACATATGCCTACTGTTATAGTATATCAACATATACTATCCCCTGTTATGGCACGTACTTGTTGGACCAGCCCTGCCACTGACAGCGGCTGGAGTGGAATTGTTGTGCTCAAAGTCCTTATATAGCATCCCTTGTGGTGTATGAGGTGTTTACCTTGTGGCCTACAGCAGTACACACAATTTCTACGAGCATTACTAGGCTCAACAATACATCACTACATAATAGCTTTTCCCACTATATGCATTGCATACACTTTAATTATTACAGAACAGGTACTACATACACTGACATACTGAGTGTTCTACATACCTTATTAGTAACCCGAGCTGACGGTAATATAAATCCTATTCGTTTTGTGTTGCAATCCTCATTGTAACATTTTTCTGGTATGTACATACGGTTTGAATGTATGACAAGCCATCCTTTTATACTTAGATATCAGTAACATGTGGTATCCTGCCACCAATTCGAGTTCCGGAGTAGATGATTACATGCACATCAGCTGTGCAGCTACTCCATTAGTCAATGACATGGCAACAGTGGGATATAATTGAATACTCCACTTGGGCATTGTCCCTTTGCACTACCTTCAAGGAAGATGGCCTGGATGTGCTGTTTGTGATGAATTGCAACAGCTATATGGAGACACACAGAGATATATTAACTTCATGGCCCCCGTGGATTGTGTGTAATGGCTAGAGGATGTAGTTCTACATGTGAGTCTAGCTGTTATATTTCTGAACATTGCTACTTCTGCAGGGTTTGTACCTGATACATCTGCAAATGTTTAGGTGTGGCAAGGATGTTTGGGCAGCTCAAGGCTGTGTGGCTATGCATAGAATGTTAGGTGTTTTGAACTGTGCTCACCTGACATCTTTGGTATGCTGTACATGTGTATCATACTATGCTGTTAATCAGTAATTTGTAACACTTCCTGGTGTACGCACAGCCATCTGATATGGGATTATTGCAACCAAACCCTCTAACATCGGCATCTGTTCCATTGTACAACAGCAATGATTTCACATAGGGCCATTATAGTGTCTCTGACAAGGTATGTTAAGGCTTCTGCAGATGTCATAGAGTGAGTGGATGTTTGTGATGTTATTACAGTCTGTACTGCAATTGTTTCCGGTGTTGGGGAGATGTAGGTGGGTGTCCATAGCAGATGCAGGTGTGTAGGAACTGCATTTATACATATTTGATATGTGTGTGAGGGCTCCTTCCCTATTTGAAGACCTATCCTTTAGTGGACTAATACTATGGTAATTGCAGGGTGATTCATTAAGCCATTGTTAATTGGTTCCTGTATAGCATGCAGGTGATGTTGGTCCTTCAATCCCTTCGGAAATACATCGGTATGTAATGAAATGTTGCTACATGAAAGCTGTCTTGTGTATTTCTGTCACAGATATTTGCACTCATTGGAGTTGTGTTGGTGACTGAACGTCTTTGGCTTGGATTGCCACCTTTTCAAATGGCCATAGTGGGACATTTGCAGGACACGCATCAGATTTTAGAGGCTGACACATACCCACGGTCAGTACAAAGTATAGAACTTTACATATATGCCTATATAAAAGCTTATATTCTTGTAGCGGTTTACTTGCTTATCCTGTTTCTTGTTACATGTAGGTATTTTAGATACAGATGACTATTTTATGCAACAATTACATTAAATATGGAACATGCCAAATGCCTCGAGATTGTAGGACACTAGTATTTGTACTCATTTTGGTCAGGACACTACCGCACATAAAGGGACTGCCCCTCGCAAGGTGGGATAGGTTGTAACCCTGTCTTTGGCTCATGTCCATAGCATATATTTGTAATAGTGTATAGACATATATACTCTCCATATCCTTTGTTCATAACGTTCAGTCGTGGCAGAATGTGTGATTGCTATGGTCCATGTTATACACATATTTGAAGACTTCAGCCGCTGTATACGGCATACCCATGGATTCAGGAATGCATACACTTCCAACGACCACATTACCGTTCCCAGACTCCCAAACCCCACAATACCGAACACTCAAACTCGCGACAGTCAAACTCCCGGAACTAACACAAATACAGAACACACACACGCACACACAGACACTCTGCTACCCATCACATCCAAACAAACCATCCTACACTACGTATGGCCAAGTGGCCATGCCCCCATACACCCCCCATGTGGGTGGCTGCACCCCCCACACCACACCTACTTTAATAATCTACCTCCGAGATAGCACAAACAGACACACTAAGCAAACCCATACACACACATTACAGTCCCGCGGAAACACACACCACACTCAGAACACACACTTACACACACTACAGCAATCAGAAACACACTTGCATACAGTATCTACCTGAACCGCAGCACCAGAAGCACTAACTAAATGTCCCGGTTCTGGTGTTCTGGTACTGTGGTCTATTGGTCTTTAAGCCTCGTGATTACGCACACTGGTATGTAAAGCATTCGGTATTTGGTAGTATCTTATTTATATGTACCTCCATGGTTGTGTAGCTGTTGTTAACCTATCTATATATTTGCATATATATGTATATCCATATATATCGACATATATCTCTCTATCACCCTTTCTCTCTCTATATTGTAAAAATATATATATATATATATATATATATATATATATATATATATATATATATATATATATAGAGAGAGAGAGAGAGAGAATACACCTTTCACTGGGTACATGGCGGTGGATACTATTTCTCGAACTCCGCCCTTTTGTGTTTTAACCTGTCACAATACACACCTGCCGTTGGTACATCTCAGATAGCTTAGTGGTAGGTTATTGTGAAGATTGCGTACATGGTTGTGTGTTCTACTCCTGGCAGTGGTCGTTTTACCTCTCAGAGCAGGCGCTATTAGTACAAGGGTAAATAATGCACATTTCAGCAGTTCTGGGCAGCTTTGCCTGTGATCTGCACGATATTCAGCAAAGGTTAGACCTGTGTTGCGCATATCCATGTAGTCATGTTTAATCTCTGCTTACCGGCACTTACCGGTGCAAAAACCCACTAACATGTGCTTAAACATGCTCTAATGACCTGCATCCAAAATCCATTATTCGGGACATCAGAATTACGAAACAGCCCTTGCAGGTTGTGGAACCGGGACCATGAACAACACAGTCAGTGGCTTTACCACTGAGGCATCTGGGATATGTACAAGTGTTATGGTGTTTAGTATGTACAGTGTACTACTGCTTTTCCTCCATACTGCAAACAAATGTGTAACTCAGTTGGTGTACATATGGATGATACCTGTTAATGGTATGTCTAAGTGAGGCTTAATGGATATGTTCCAGCTATGGGAATCCATGTCACAGTGAGCCACACACTGTAATGAGCTACACCTTGCCACAACCATAACTGGAGAATGCTGGGGTGACAGATACCTGTCATGGGTACTCCCCATACTTTGGAACTACATCCCTGATTACATTATATGGAGCCTCTCATTAACACACCAGGGAATCCTTGCAGAGTGGGTGGGGTACAGTGGTTACACCCCAGGGATCCCGCAATTGGCTCTGCTCCACAGAGGGACAGTTAGTTAATCAATGAGGTGGTGACAGCAGACACATTTTGGCTAGGCTTATGAATGGCCTCTGACAGTTAGGCATGTACCTACCGATGCACCTAGGAACCTATACATACAGTATCAACACATGCTGTTAGCTTAATTTACTGTTCAGGTATTGACTTACCTTGTGCCAATAGCAGTTGTGTGTGCAATAGTTGAGGGCTGCCTATGTAGGATGCAGACAGTAGACCTCCTATACATGACAATTTACAGGTGGTCGGGTGTGTGTGCCATCCATGTTTACTGTGTGTGCAGGTGGAGAAGTGTGTCAGTCCATAGGGGCCTACACTGTCAGTGTATGTGCTATACATTCCCTCTTTGCCAAGGCATGGGCATACTGGGCATGCCTCTGTCTGCCTACTGGGGCTGGCACAGGGTGTTCGTGGTCTGAATCCCTCTGTGCCTGTGGTGCCCTTGTCAATTGTGGTTGGCTGTGAGGGCCTTCACCATTATGTCCCTGCTGCAGCTGTTTCCGCAGGATCATATTATGTAGCATGGCACATACTATGAAGATGTGAGCACACATGCCTGGAGAGTACTGCAAGGCTCCACCAGATATGTCCAAGCAACGGAACTGTGATTTCAGCATCCCAAACACATGCTCTATGATGATTCTGGTTTGTGCGTGTGCCTCATTATGGCGTTCTTGCATGGGTGTGTGTGCATTTCTGATGGGAGTCATCATCCATGGCTCTAGTGCATAGCCAGCATCCCCCACAAGGTGGCCATATGTAATGTCCCCCCTGACAAATACCTGGTATAGCTGTGAGGCATGCCAGATGTGGGAGTCGTGGTAGCTTCTAGGGCTGCCAGCACACACATTCATGATAATGCCCTGGGCATTGCACATGACCTCGCAGTTGATGGAGTGGTATCCCTTGTAGTTTATGTAGCACCTACCATGCTCACTGGGTGGTGACTTGATGTGTATGTGCGTGCAGTCTATTGCACCCAGTACCTCCGGGTAGTCTGCCACACGGTGGAAGAGGCGCATATTGCTGGCCAACTCCTCCTGAGTTCGGGGGAAGTATATATGCTCATTGGCATGTGGTAACATGGCATCCAGGAACTGGTGGCGTACCCTGGATGCTGATGCCTGTGAGATCCCTATGATATCTCCAGTTGGCCTTTGAAAGGTACCTGTGGCTAGTATTCTCAAGCTTACACTTACCTTTGTGTCCACTGGGATGGGTTCCCCTCTGTTGTTTCTGGCTCTGAAGAGTGGCCGGCACAGCTCAACGGTTTGCTGTATGATGTCCCTGTCCACCCTGTAACGCTCTACTATCTCCAGATCATCTAGCCCCTGGTAGTTTACCCTTGGTCTGAACACTCTTCTCCTCCTCTGGTGCCTGAGGTGGTTGTCAGCATCATCCTCCACACCACCTTCAGTTTCTAACACATGCTGATGAATCAAAGCTATGGCAGCTCCCAACATGTACATTTTAAAAGTTCTCCATCTGTTTACACTGATGGTGCAGTGTTTGGGAATACACAAGTGTGTGTGAGGTGCCTTCACACTTTATACTATTGTGCTTTGGAAGCTGATGATGTCATACGGTGTGTATTTACAATCTGAGCTGCAGGGTATTTTACTTATTGGTTTTACCACAGGTACTGCTATTGTGGGGCCTTTGGTGTTGAATTACACTTGGCTGCCATGGATCACCTCTTGCCCTTGCCTTCATTTTTCAAACCAATTCCCCTCCCATTGTCAGGCATGCATCCAGCAGCCTGATTTCTTGTTTTGTACTTTCCCAACCCAGGATTGTGTTGTGAAATGTGTTCTATAGCCAATCTATTGCAGGTTTGCTTTGTTCTGCTGGGAAAGTTATCTTTTCCTTGCAATCTGGCACCTCCCCTTTCCTGTTCTGCAGGTTGCTGCTAGCAGTCTTGTTAGCTACCGTCAATGGCCCACTGTGAGTTAATAGGTGTTAATTACTCAGTTGTACTCCAATTACCCTGCTGTGGCATTTCCTAATTGTCTTCCCATAACCTTCCTGTTTCAGCTGTGGTGTGCGCCGCACACAGCCATTTACCGGGTTTCGAGCACATTGTCATCTGCGTACACATGCGCTTTTGGTCACCTTGTGTGCTCTCAGCTGAGCAAAGCTATGGCTACGTCCACACCCCTATCCTGCGGCTTTGCTTAGCAATGGGCAACCCAGATTAGCAATGCTCCAATGTGCTTACAGCTACGGTGGCACACCCCTCTTCTGATGTGATGTATACCTCCAGGCCACTCCTCAGTGTTATACTGCTACACCTTGTGGTACAGCCTTACGCCGGCAAGGCGTTTGCGATTCAGTATTACTTGCCTCATTTGCATGGATTGACTACTAATTCATAGTTACCATGCCAAACACTGTCACAGACCCTTAGCAACCCTTGCGCCTTGATTGTGGTGTAGCATGCATACCATTGACTATTATGGCGAAATTATGATTTGTGTTACATTGCAGTTTTATGACATCTATATATATTTTCCTTGTGTTCCCATTTGCACACACATGCACTGCGGTTGTACTTTGCGTTAGTGTGGCATGACATTAAATGTTATTTTTGTATGTGTTGTGCATGTTTTTTATGCCATTGGCTGTATATTTAGCCATTGGCATATGTTAACTTTGTAATACGTAGGTTTGGTCCGCTTTCATGGCTCTGATGTTCTGTTTGAAAAAATGTAAACCGTTTTTTTGGTTTACATTTCTGTATGCTTATGCTATGCCTGCACCACTTCATGAATCACTATGTACCTTCATTTGCATGCTGCACTACTGCGCATGGGGTGATCAGCATACATGCGCCGAGAGCTGCACAGCTCTGGCATATGCTGGTAGTGCACATGGAATCGGATCATACCTGAATCGCTCGGCGGCCAAATTTGGCATTAGAATGCCTACGCTACGCCTGCACCTGGCGCAAGCTTCATGAATCCCAGGGATAGAGTTTGGATTATAGGAAGTTAACAGTCTGCAATGTATATATTGTTCCCTATATATGTATATGTACATGGTATATATGTGTGTGTTTTTAGGTATGTGAGTGTATGGGAGAGAGAGTGTGTGTACATGTACATGTATATATATTTATATACATGTATGTATTAGTTGTCTTAAAATGCTCACTGCTTATTTGTTTTCTTGAAAGGTCATTAATAGAAAGAAGTTTATTAATGTAAAAATGCTCACTTTTTCATCTATTTGAAGTGTTATATGATTGGGTTATATGATGATGTCACTTTAAGAAGGTGTAGGCGATCTATATAAAAATGACCTAAAGAGAGACTTCTGGTTGTATTGAGCACTGATGATGCCGATTGGGTGAAACCGGTATGCTGTTGGTAGTTTTCGTGACTAGTATTCGGAATCATGAAAATTATTGTGAATAAATTTTGTAAGGAAACTGTTTAGTCGATCTTGTTTTCTAGTGCTCATTATGGTATTATTCCTATTTCAAGTGGAAGTGGATGCGAACTTGTGCTGGGTTTGGTCTGTCGTATATATATATATATATATATATATATATATATATATATATATCTATATATATATATATATATATATTAGTCTACTGCTTTTCATCGAATACCACGTATTCGAAAAAGAGCAGTAGACTGCTCCGTTACGTGAAAGTGCACTTATTCGAAAGTGCACTTTCGCGAACTCAGCTTCTATGAACAGATCGCACCACAGTGGAGGACAGCAGGAAAACATGCTATGTCCTCCACTGTGGTGCAGTAGTTATGGACCTTAGGGTTAGGGCACGGGTCATGGTAAGGGGATAGCCCTACTAGCTATCCCCTTACCATGACCTGTGCCCTAACCCTAAGATCCATGACTACCGCACCAGAGTGGAGGACAGGCTATCCTCCACTGTGGTGCGGTAGTCATGGACCTTAGGTTTAGGGCGCGGGTCATGGTAAGCGGATAACCCTACTAGCTATCCCCTTGCCATGACCCGTGCCCTAACCCTAAGGTCTGTAACTACTGCACTAAACATCAGTAGTAGCCCATTCACTGAAGTGGGTTTTGCGAAAGTGCACTTTCGATTAAGTGCACTTTCGCGTAACATAGGGTCTGCTGTGTGAGTTCAAAGAAGTGTTTTTTCAAACTTATACAGTAGACCCATGTATGTATATATATATATATATATATATATATATATATATATATATATATATATATATATATATATACATACATATATAGATAGAGATGCATACATAGAGAGGCATACATATAGGTTCATAGGTTCATAGGTAGGTACTAGGCTATTGGCCCTAGGGTCTATAGAAGCCTAGCCAAATGGTACCCTGTCTTTTGCCATCCAAGAAAATTATTTTCTTGTGCCCCTGTCAAGTAGAGCCACAAAACTGATTCCCAGGGTGAATTTCCTAACTCCCATCCAATCATCAAGATTTTTCTTGAAGAGTGCTAATGAGGGGCTTTGTTTGATATAGATAGGTAGTTTGTTCAAGAGTATGGGAAGTCTCTGGGACAGGAATGTATCCCTCCAGCATGTTCTGTTTATTTTGGTGACAAGGTTTAGGTCCCTAGAGCATGTAGCTTGGTGGGATTGGGATTTCTTTAAGTGGAGCATGTCCAACAGCTCTGGGTTTGACATAGCTTTGTATGTTAGGCAGAGATCACCTCTGAGTAGGTGATATGTGACAGATATCTATATATATATATATATATATATATATATATATATATATATATATATATATATATATATATACATTTATATATATACACACACACAAACACACATGTATATATATATATATATATATATATATATATATATATATATATATATATATATATATATATATATAATTTTATATATTATATATATATATATAAACGTATATATATTTATAGAGAGAGAGAGAAAGACAGAGAGAGAGAGATAGGGATTGAAGGGTGGCATAATGGTTAATGTGTTTAATTCACAGACATGAGGTACATGATTTGATTCCCATCTATTGTTACTGTCTGGATATAGTTCTCCCAGGCCCATGCTTACACTTATCAAGGGTCAGAATTTGTCAGAGATTTGGGATGCATGGCTAGGCTTAAAAAGGCCCTTGTGGTCGTTACCCTAGTAAACACCTATGAGAGATAGATAGATAGATAGATAGATAGATAGATAGATAGATAGATAGATAGATAGATAGATAGATAGATAGAGATATATACACAGATACACACACACACACACACACACACACACACACACACACACACACATATATAATATATATATATATACACATACACACACATGTATACATATATATACATATATATTTGTATATATGTATCTATATGCGTATGTGTATATATATATATATATCTATATATATATATATATATATATATATATATATATATATATGTGTGTGTGTGTGTGTGTGTGTGTGTCTATACATATATATATATATATATATATATATATATATATATATATATATACATGCACACACACATCTTTTTAAATTTTTCTTATTCTTATATAAGAATCTGAGAATTAAGGGACAGGGGGTCAGAGCCTCTAGGCTGAATTTTACAGATGATGGTTTTAAATCTGAGTTGTTATGCTTAAAAGGCAAGCTGACTGACAGAGGCTATAAAGAAAATGAGATTGATGATATATTTTGCAGCATGCCTCCACTTAGATCCAGTATAACCAGACCATAATGGGCGGCACAGTGGTGCAGCGGTTAACGTTGTCACCTCACAGCAAGAGGTTCTCTGATTCGATTCTCGGCTGGGGTGCCTTCTGTGTGGAGTTTGCATGTTCTCCCTGTGTTCGCGTGGGTTTCCTCCGGGTACTCCGGTTTCCTCCCACATTCCAAAGACATGCATCTGGAGCATTTCTCCCCGGGCCTCCACTGAAAACAGGCTCTATGGAACCTAGTCGGACTTTCCCGGTCAACAAATGTTAAATAAAATAAAGTAATACTCTGAACACTCCACTGATTCCAATGGTAGAAGACCTACTAATATCTCTGTTCCTCTAACTTACACCACTGACACTAGGATGACAATGAATGTTATTAAGAGACACTGGAACATATTAACAACTGATCCCAACATCCAGAGGCTTGAAAGTGATACTCCCAGATTCTTATATAAGAATAATAAAAATCTAAAAAGATTATTATGCTATCCAGATAACCAGAAACCTGGTGTGTCTGAGTGTGGAGCCAATATACTGGCATGTGGAGCATGTAATTTTTGTAACCATGTAGACAGTAGTGGGTGCTTTCAACATCCTGATAATGGATGTAGGTTTGATTTTAAGGTGCACACAACTTGTCTGACTCCACATGTGGTCTACCTTGCCAGCTGCATGGACTGCCAAGCATTTTATGTAGGCAAGACAGATAGACCTCTGAAAGACAGGATTAAGGAGCATTTATACAGTATCCATTGTGCTTCTGCCAACAATGCCTTGTCCAAACACGTTATGACCACTGATGCGAGACACTCCTTTAAGTTCATGGTGATTGATAGGATAAACCACAGTGTCCGAGGTGGTGATATTAGAAACCTTACTGAACTGAGAGAGATCAACTGGATGATTAGATTAAGAGCAGATCAGGGCAATGGTCTTAATGAAAAAGTCCCATTAAGACCTATTCTAAAGAGATGAAGCCTTAGAAAGTGATAACCGCTGAGTGTTATATAATGCCATTATATACATTTTTATTTATATACACTTCTTATCTATATTGTATGTATATTGTTGCATTATTTTATATTTATATTACTTTTTATAGTGCTTGTTTCAAACAGTTCAATGTTGGATCAGTACTGAAAGTGTATTGACACATTTTTCAGGAATGTTTCAGTGATTTTATTTCCTATACAAGTTGTTTTATTAGTTTAATTGTTTTTTATTATGCATATGCTTTATTTATGCTTGGTTTAATATAATGCTTCAAGTGATTGGTTCAACCTGTTTGCCTCACTTTGATTGATGTTTGCATATGTAAGCATGCTAGTTCATTTATTTTCTGTAGAAGATCTGATGAAGCTGATGTGAAAGTGCTTACCTTTTAATTTTATGAGCGAATAAATGTTTTTTATAACTCTTGGCACTGTTTTATTCTGCTGGTGTTTGCTGTTATGCATTTTCATTCTTATTTCCAGCAGTTTATTTATCTCAACAAGTGTATTTCTTTTTTATTAAGGAAAATTTGCCACATACATTCTTTAACTTGTAATAGAGAATTTCTGCCACCAATAAATGTCGCAACTTTTTCTAATTCAAGAAGCTTAAAATCTAAAAATGTGGAACAATTAACACTGTCCCCCAGATTCACGAATCCTCCGTGTAAGACTTAATAAGTCTTACTCGGAGGCTGCAGTTGAACGGTATGATGTCAGTGTGCCATGAATATGCATGAGGGCACACTGATCCAACCGTAAGTCCTACACGGACCGTGTATGAAAGCAGGGGGCGTGTCTGACTGCCGAGCAGTCCAAATGTCCACACCCCTGCAAGTGTTTAAAAATAAAGGAAATAAACGAGAGCGAGTCCGCTCAAATGTCCCTGAACCCAACACCTCACTGCCTGATAATGTAAACCCCCATCACACATCTAAAATGCATAACCATAAAATTTTTTTTAAAAACCCAAAATAGCTGCCCGTATTTGCACGTGTGTGCACGTGTGTGCCCATTGCTTAGCTACAGTCAGCAATTCTCACATGGAAGAGCATAAGAAAAAATGTTTATGCCAATTATCCCAAATAGCCATAGCATAATGGTAGAGAGTTCACACAAAGAAGAGGCGTTCATGGTTCAAGTCCCACCACTCCCTTTCGTATTTATTTTTTAAATCAGTATATGGAATAATACCCAACATATATGTTTAAACATAACTAAAAAGCAGTGAAATGGCCAATGTATCAGTGAATAAAAAAATATTTTGAAGGATCCCAATATAAAATTGGCCGCAGTTAAGCAGCGCTTCACCCAGCGCAATGTAGTCGCCCCTAGCTAACTCGCGCTTTACCCAGCGCAATGTAGTTGCCCATAGCTAAATTGCACTTTACCCAGCGCAAAATAGTTGCCCAAAGCTAAATAGCGCTTTACCCAGCGCAATCGGTTTACGCGGAGGTGTGCACCGCGCCAACCAGCGCCCCGTCGGGCAATGTGGAGCAACGTAGAGCAAAGTTGCTTACACACAGCCACGCCCCCTAACTTGTCTGGACAGTAGAAAAATAAAATATGATGATAAAGTTTGAACCTAGAACACTGCACCATAATCAAAGTACAGAACCACTAAGCCATGACAGCTTAGGAAAAACATCCACTGTTAACATATATATAGTAATAAATGTTTGCTTAACCATTGCTAAGCATGTCTGCAGTCAGCCGAGAATATTCAAAAATGGCCAATCACAGAAAAGTGCAGGAAATGCGGCATATTTAAGCCGCATAGGCGGGAATACTCGCCATAACTGATTGTAGCTTCCATCTGCAGAAATTGAGTGTACTAACCCACCAATAAAGCTAAAATAATTCTGGAATACTATTCCTGCGTCTATTGTCATAACATATAAGTGAGCAGGCCTGAAAAAGAGTGTTGTAACCCATCAAGAAAGGTATAATATGTCCTGAATATGTCTTCCGTATGCACTGCAATAACAAGTAAAGGAGAGAGCTGTAGAAAAGAGTGTTCAATGTAATTAATAAAGGTATAAAATTTGGAGTGTGTCTGTGTCACTTACTTTGAAATGTTGTTGTACCCTTGCAATAATAAATAGTACTGTTGTATTAGGTGCTATCAACCCACAGTTGTGCAGTCCCATAGGAAGTGGATGAAGGAAGTGGCAGTAGCTGTGAAGTATAAAACATTCATTCCCTGAATAAATCCTCTGCATGTGCTGTTACATATCAGAAGTCAGATAGGCAGGAATAGAGTGTAGTAACCCATGAAAAAAGCAAAAACATGTCTGGAATACTATCTCTGCATGCACTGTCATAGATAAAACATGAGTGAGCCTGTAAAACAGTCTTGTAACCTATCAATAAAGGTATAAAATTTCCTGACTAGGTCTACTGTATGCAGTGTAATGTCAAATACAGGAGAGAGCCTGTAGAAAAGAGTTTTAATGTAAATAAGAAAGGTATAATACTTGCAGTGTGTATGTGCCAGTTACACAGAAATGTTGTTGAACCCTTGCAGTGTAGAAATGTTACTCTGTTGTAGTAAGTGCTGACAACCCCCAGCAGTGCAGTCCCATATAAAGTGGATGAAGGAAGTGCCAGTAGCTGTGAAGTATGCAACAGTCCTAAACAGTTGTGAAATGGCTGACATGCATAGGTAAATCTGGCACACGAGTAGCCTGTCAAGGTATTCCCCAGAAACTTAAGTGTGTTACCTGAAAAGTAAGGTTGTGTAGAAAACAAGTGAAAAAGACATGTGAACACATCCAGATGTGCACATACATAAACAAGTCAATTTAATACAAGTATGTAGCAATAACATCTGTATCCTGGACAGTTACCATGTCAGATATAGGACAGGTATATCACGAAGTAGCAAAACCCATAACGCAATCAAATGCATGTTGCTTAGTGTAAGAATACATGTAGGGGATATACACCTGCAGTCAATAGGAATGTGGTGTACAGTTAAAGTACTAATAAGATGTTAATGGAGGTTTCTTTTTACACCCTACTCCATGTGTATAAACAATGCAATTCCACACCTTAATGGGTATGTGTAATCTCATAACATTTGTTGGGACATATGTCCTATTGTTATAAAAAAATCTGCACTTACTTTGATGCATGTCCCCTGTTAAAACACCACAATCTTGGTGGCCTGTTGCCACCAATCATCCCTGCATGCTGGTGGAATGTCCACTGTCGTTCAATACATGCATGTGTTATGCTTGCTGTTCAACTGTTGTAACCCTGGTGTGTTGGGTTAATGGGAATATTACTGCATGCTGTTACAACTAACTTGGAATGCTGTTGTCTATGTTGTAATTAAAAACACCTAATCACAGAACATATGGGAAGGCCAGACCCAGCGGACACACCTGTCCCACCTCAGCTGGCAGTTGCACCTGGCACCAGCAGGTCTGGTGCCCAGCCCGGGCCACCCTCCTCCGTAGGTCCTGTGCCACCTTCGGGTGGAAGCGCTGCAGGGGATGGGGCTCACCCCCCCCTGCAAGCGTGGGTGGAGAAGGGCCTCCTGTCACCCTCCGAAGGGTCTGGGTTGTGGTGCGTAGTGAGATCCAGCATTTAGTCACTGATCCCCTATGCCAGCTCGAGGCGAGAGTGGCGTGACTCACGGGTGAGCCTGCCCCTCCTACGCAGCCCCCAGCACAGCGACCCTCGGGTCTGTGAAGGTCCAGTGGTGACTGCCCATGGGTGGGGATATCAGTCCCACTGTTACCATCTGTGGGCTCATGGGCTTGCGATTTCCAAACATCCGTCCCCGTCAATTGTGTTTACCCACCCCATGTGTCATACTCCGCCCCTGTATGCGTCTTGTTTGTCTTGTCTGTTTACCTACCCAACCTACCTCCCCAAATATACCTACTTCCTCTACCTCACTTACCACTCTCCCCTGAAAAAAAAAGGGCAATCTGTACCCGAAAAAAAATTATGCCCCATACATAGCTTCCCATTTCGCATACATGTCCATTGGACATGTACACTGATAATTCTAATTGGCAGTACAACAAACTATGTTGTCCTCACCCTTCTCTCAGGGGTGGAAGGTGTCAAATTTCACTCCAAATTTCCAACATATGCACAGCTGTTGCTGGCAAACAAATGGGCAGCTATGGACCTTCCCTACACCCGTCCTGCACATCCCGAGCTTGTTTTGCTACTGTCTTTCCCTCTCTGTGCCCCCTTTTTCACCACTTTCCTACCTCCCCATTTTCTTTTCTTTCAAAGAAATTAACGTGGCGGTTAGCGGGAGTAAACACTTTTAAGCAGTAGTAAGCAGGATTAAGTGAGTGTGCGCATGTATGCACTTAGCTAAGCGTCGCACAAACCCGCTCAAACCTGCTTACTACTGCTTAAAAGTGCCTTAGTCACTCTATGGCAGGGCCCTTGTTCTGCTGAGCAGCAAAATAAAATACCCCTACCAGTCTTGAACCCCAGACCATTAACACACTAGATTGCATGAATTACCACTAAGCCACAGCAGATATATAAATAACTTGGTTCTGAAATAAATATATCATGCATTACAATGAGGGAATGCAAATGGAAATTAGGAATGGTATAACACAAACCCTTTTCTGTGGGTCTTTATCAGTAGTGGTTGTGGAATTGTATGATATGACTGTGAAAGGAGAACCAGCCATCCTAGCAGGGAATAATGTTACAGTAGCACCTTACAAACACCACACAGTATCAGACCAGGATAAACACTGGCCACAGGAATACAGTGCAATAACCACATTTGTATGGCAGTTAATTGTGTAAGTGAGAAAAAAGTGCATACTCCCATGTATCCTGTGTTAGCATTTGGAGGGGTGCGTACATGTCTACACTGAGATGTGTGTACTGGAAGTAGCAACATGCAGGTATGAGTACAACATGCACATAACTGGTACAACCCTAGCATCAGATAAGAGACATATACCAACCTTCAGACTGACACAACGGTGTCCAGAGCAAACAAGAATGGGCCCCACCTTTGAAATCTGAAAGGGCTATGCCTACCTAACCTAGCATTTTATAGCAGTGGGCTGCAATCACAGTGAGTATGCAATCACCAAACAGCAGGCTGCATGCAATTACTGAATGGTGGGCAGCAATTAGTGCAGAGGCTGTCACATGCACAAGTGCAGATACCTAGAAAAGCAGGCTGTACCTGCAGTCCACACATGCAATTATATAATTGCAGGTGTAGTGAGACAGAGAGTGAGAGAGAGAGAGAGACAGAAGAGAGGCAGAAACAGAGACTGAAGGTGAAATAGAGGGCAAAAACCCAAATCAAACCAGCCAAAAAAAAAAGACTGAAGGTGAAATAGAGGGCAAAAACCCAAATCAAACCAGCCAAAAAAAAAAAAAAAGACGGAAGGTGAAATAGAGAGCAAAAACCCAAATCAAACCAGCCAAAAAAAAAAGACTGAAGGTGAAATAGAGGGCAAAAACCCAAATCAAACCAGCCAAAAAAAAAAAAAAAAAGACGGAAGGTGAAATAGAGAGCAAAAACCCAAATCAAAGCAGCCAAAAAAAAAAAAAGGCCGAAGGTGAAATAGAGGGCAAAAACCCAAATCAAACCAGGAAAAAAAAAAAAAGATACAAAACCGTACACGGAGCAGGTAAATACAAAGGTAAGGTATGTAACTCAAACGTATGTGTTGGCATGTTGTAGATGTTCCCGAAGAGTACTCTACACACTGCAAATCACCCATGTGTGGCAGCAGTATGTATCTATCTGTATCTGCACATGTGCATAGGTCAATGGACATACTGCAACTGTTAGTGAAGCTTGGACAGCTATCTGTCAGTGAATGTTGATATGTGCATATATCCATGTAGGTTGTAGTGTGTGGCCTAGAAAACAGCATGCAGTGCGCTGGAGTGGCCTTAGGTCAATTGGTGCCCTAGGCAAAAGGGCCCCACAGCGCACTGTACCACATTTCCTGGTGCCCCCATCCTTGTGTCCACATAAATAGTGGAAGAGCACCCCTGCTAGAGCGACGCCCTAGGTTGCCACCCAGTAGGCCTATGCCTAAGGCCAGCTATGGTAGTGTTGATATATGTCATGTGGTGGTTAAATGCTGTGGGACAGATTTGTCAGATCTGATGTGTTGCAGACAGTGAGGCCTGCTAATGCTACAAGGGCTGAGGACACCCACATGCATTCTGCACAACACTGTGCAATGTAATCACATACCTGTACATCCCACAACTGTCGCATAAGTGAGATCCCCACCATGAAAGGTGGACTGTACATGTGCCTATATGTACATCCATGTGTACAGCAATGGATGTGTACATGTATGTGTATAGATATGCATATATATATATATATATATATATATATATATATATATATATATATATATAGATATAGATATATATACATATATATATATATATATATATATATATATATATATATATATATATATATATATATATATATATATATATATATATATATATACATATAGAGTGAGAGAGAGAGACACAGAGACACGGGGTCATATGTACCGCAACAGGTGTGTGGTGAACAAGGCATCAACTGTAGACAAGTGTTGATACTGCAGTGCCATTCCACCTTCCCAAAACAGTGTACCCATTAACTAACACATAGGCAGAGATCTACCTAACAGTGAAGGTGTGATAAGGGAACATGGGACACAGGTGGACAGTAGCCTCCACTGTGATGAAGACAGTGCCACACTACACCTGTAATCTGTCTGTGTGGTATGTGTCATGACAACAGGTGTGTCATCTATGGAAGTATAGGGTAGGGTTCCCCTCTACTCATCACAATGCCCTGTGTGGTATGTACTTCACATGACAACTACACCAGGTGAACAGGCCACAGACAGACCTCCCAAAGGGTAATACTGTCTGCAAACAGAAGCCCTATGTAGACTGACTCACAAAACCACAACTACACTGTATTGCATACTGACCACACAGAGGTGACCTCTGCCGGACATACAGAGGTATGTCACACCCATAGCTGGGTGACAACCACCATAACAACATATCACAACCCCTCGGGGTTACACGCTCTAGGGCCCTAAACCTTGTCAGCTCACTAAAGAGCACATGCTGGAGGGATAGGTTCCCATCTCAGACATATGCCATACACTGGAATAGACCACATAGCAACAGCAAGCAAGGCTCCTCTTTAGCAGTTGTTATAAATACCCCTGATGATTGTGTGGGAGATAGTTAATACACCCCAGGAAACACCTCTGTGGTTCAGGTTGGCAGGGGCAAGTGAAATCAAAGTACATGTGTGTCAAAGGCCAGGGTAGCATATGACTAGGCTGCCGTAGGTCCTAGGGCCAGTAGCATATTACCTACCTATGACACTATGCACTCAAATATGTACTTAATGCAATAGCTGCTATGTGAGGTTGAATGAGTGTAACGCTGAATGTGTGCAAGGTCTGTAAATGTGTGATAGCTTAGTGTGATGTTGTATCTGACATGGTAGTGCCTAACCTAGCTGTGAGGACAGCAACTGATGTGTAATGTACTGTTAGGCAGACAAAGTAGTACGGCATATGATGTGACGTAGTTCTCCATTGATGAATGTGGTGTCTCATTGCAGGCTAAAGCAATACATGTATGCTTAGTGAGTGGTACTGCAGGTGATTCCATCACCAATATAAACTGTAGTACTACCTGAAGCTGTAGGGCTAAACAGCACAGTATGGTGTGCGTTCACATTGCTTGGAAACACTGTCATATGTGTTTCCTGTAGTTTGCACAGAGGACAGACTGCAGGCATAAGGGTGTGTAAGTAGTGGTACACAGCACCGTATGGTACACAGGTAATGCTCATCTGTGTTGGCATACAGTGGTGCGTTGTATGTTTGCCTGATGTGTGTGTGATTATGCCTGTACAATGGCTGCAATCATATGTGTGTTGCAGAGTTGGTGTGTGTATCCAGCAACATCTATAGTCTGTTACAGCAGTATGCCACCTACAGTAACAACTGGACACATCTGTTAGGCAGGGCTATGGCATCAATGACTAGGGTGTTTGATTGGTACTACTGTACCTGTACTTTACATCCATTGCAATGGATGACATCTCTGTTCGTGCATTGGTGTGATATACACCACTATCTTGAGGTTGTGCAATGTGTCACAAAGTGTGTCGGGTACTGTTGTATAGTGGTGTGATATATAGAGTCTGCCAGGCAGTGTCAGTTAGTTGTGGCCTGAGAACCAATAAGTGTTATTGAACGTGTGTAACCACTGACAGACAATAGGATGGTATATATGTCAGTAAAGTTATATCTGTGGGTAAAGGTGTAAAGTTTGCCACAGGACACCCTCACACATAATGTTCATATCTTTTTCAGCCGGATGGCCCACCAACGTAATCCAGGTTACACTGCAGAAGAGGAAGAGGTGATAGTCAACAGCCTTTTGCAGCAGTACACTATGCTGTTCTCCAGAACCAGCCAGCACCAGCAGGAGCGGACTGCACTGTGGCAGGAGCTTCTTAGTTGGGTAAATGACATAGGCATGCATAACCGGACATATGAGCAGGTACGCCATCACTGCAGTGATTTAATTAGACAAGTCCGGCGGCGTGCGTCTGATATCCAAAGACAGCAGTTTGCCACAGGTGGTGGGGTGGCCATACACAGTGGTGGCTGGTGACTTCAAATCAAAGGGGGGGCTGCAGGAGACAGTGGAATGGGTGGAGTCAATGGGAATGGGTGTGGCCAACTAGAAAGGGGAGGAGCTCTGCTCAAAACCACAACAACTGTAACTTTAATTAAATACGCTACCCTGGGTGCCAAACCATCATTATGAGAGTCCAATCAAGACAAAATGAAGTGTAGAAGTAAAAAAAATATTTCAATCCATTGGCTGCTTGACAGCTTACTTAATATCTTGATGGAAACAAAAAAGATGCAAGGCATGAAAAAATAAATGACTTTTTAAATACATTACTGGAATGCCAGGCAAAATCAAGTATAAGAAAACCAAGCAGCACTTAACTCAAATCACTTCTCCTTGCACTCCAGTTCTAATTATAATTTATATTCAGCTTCATTAAAGTGCCAAGTAACATGCTGAAAGTAGCAATCTCTGCGATACCCCCACTTGTAAAAATGTTTCTTATCCAAAAAAGACCTGCTGCCTGACAACAACTATCTACTTGTTTCAAGGGGAAAACATGATCAAAGTAAAAAATGAAAAGCAAACAGGAAACAAACTCAACATATATTGCTTAAAGGATTACCGCACAGGATATGGACCACACATGATAGATTGGCATTCTGTTTAGTTTGCAGGTAAAGCCTGTAATGAGCTTAACATAATGTAATCCTGTCCTTTATTACAAATACTGTCATATGCATTTCAATACCCAAGGCTTATACGTTATCTAGTTATGTAAGTATTCTCTTCATGGCAACAACAGAAAGGCTTTCAATGTTGGCAATACTGCTTATTAAAACTTACTTGCATCTTACAATATCAGACAAGCTTATCTGATGGTCATTAAAGCACTGCTACTTAAACACAGAGCAAAAGGCACTTTCTAAATAATAATAGGCATAAATCAACAGTATAAAAATATGACAGAAACAGAACATTCTGCAAAATCAATGACAGATGAAAAGCCACTGTAGTTCTTGTGTTTACCTTGGATGGGGGGTGGGGGGATAGTCTGCACATTTACACTGCATAACTGCTCCTTGCCTTGCTTGGACACATCCAGAGTCACTACATGGGGGAGTGGGGTGCAACAAATTTGTCACAATTTGAAACGTCTCTGGCTGATGGCGATGGCCCTGACACATTTCATATACTCTCAACCTCAGAGCAAGAAATCTGGATAGGCCATAAATAAAAGTAGGACAAAGGTCCAAAAAATACAGACAATTTTTAAATGCTGCTCTTACAAACTAATAAAGTTCAGTAGGTCTTGCATCAGTATGAATTTTCTGTAGGGTATGAAATATGAAACTCAAAACACCTGTCAGTGAACCTCAGAATGTTGCAGAAATGCTCATCACTGTTGCTTAGTTTTCCAACTTGTAAAATAGCACCGGCTTTATGCAAAGAAAAAATCTGAGAAGATAACTTTCCAGCAGATCGTTATATAATTAAAAAAATAAAAAGGTGTGGTTACCTGCTCAGATGACTGTATCATTCTGGCCTGACATATTCTACCTGCAAAAGCATTCCATTTATTTATTTTTAATGGATAAGTGAGATAGATCCGGTGTGCCAAACTGAAATCTCCTGCTGGATACCTTCTTCAAACATAATAAGCCCATAATGACTTTTGTTTCCTCTGTCTTTTGTTTCAGCACAGCTTGTTCAGAGATTGCCAAAATTCTAAGATACACATAATTACACATTTAATGATTTCAGATAATTAAACAGACGTACCTAAGGAAAACAATTTGCGCCAGCGATGTATATGTTATTAATTGTTTTCAAAATTATTGAAATACTAATTTGTTTGTCTTCAGTGAGTGGGTTTGACGTATCTGTTTTAAGAAGCAATTTGCAAATTTTGCTTTGGTATGTGAAGTTTTAAGAGTCATACATTGTGGAAACTGCAGTTTTGAGATTCAAAATCATGTCTGCAGAATGTAGATCATTTGCAGCTTTTTTACTCTCACTACTAGAATTAGCTACAATGCCAGCTTTTTATTGTCTTCCTCAGTCCAGATTTTTAGGGAAAAAAACAGGAGGACCATGATACTTCGGGTCTTAATGTTGTTTGCTTTAGTGATGTATTTTATTTATTTATTTAAATTTGTTGACTGGGAGTGTCCTACTGGACGTAGATCCATTTTCAGCGGAGGCCCGGGGAGAAAAGCCTCCACAGTTAAAATAAACAGACAGTAGTTACATTGGATTACATAGCGATTAACAATTTACATAGCAATTACTTACAACATATTTACAGTTGAAGAACATAGTACATCAGTAGACAACTAGAATCTTTATCTGTGAAGTACATAACAGCAGTGGCAGCTGGTGACTTCAAATCACAGGGGGGCTGCAGGAGACGCTGAATGGGTGGGGTCAAAGGGAAGGGGTGTGGTCAACCATAAAGGGGAGGAGCTATGCACAAAAAGTACAGTTGTGTACACCTACCATAAATGTAGATGTTCGAGTGTCTTCACTGTTGCAGTCATAACTGTAGGGTGCTCCTGCCGGCAGGCAGCCCGAGGTCGGCCAGAATCCCAAAGTCTGGGTCCGGCGTCGGCTGTACAAGCTAGTACCCTGACGTCAGTATGCTTTGGTACATAGCCCTCAGCCGACGCCATCTTCTCCAGCCTTTCTTGCCCTAGATGTCAGAAGTCCCCAACAAAACAAAAATGAATCCAACAAGGAAACACAAATACACCACAAAAAGGAAAAGGGAGAAAAAGAGGGGATAGGAGGGAGGAACCCGACTGCAACAGTGAAGACACTCGAACATCTACATTTATGGTAGGTGTACACAACTGTACTATGTTCTTCGTGTTTCACTGTTGCAGTCATAACTGTAGGGTGGAATCCCAAAGCAGTGTAAAAGGGGAGGAGGCTTTAGATAGAAGAAGGGGAGGCAAGAATACCCTGCAAAACAGCAGAGGCAAAGCCTGCCCTGGTCTTAGAAAACAGAGGGAGATTGTAGTGCTTGGAAAAAGTATGCACAGAACTCCAAGTGGCAGCTTCCAAGATATCCTTGGTAGGGACTCCTCTGAGGAAAGTTGTAGAAGTGGCAGCTGCTCTAGTAGAATGACTTCTAATGGTACCTGGAAACTGTTTTCCCATGATGAGTGTAACAAAATCTGATTCCATAAGCAATCCATTTGGAAATAGTTTGTTTAGAAATAGGTTTTCCAAGAGAACTGGAGGCAAAAGAAACAAACAATTGATTAGACTTTCTGAACTCTTTAGTCTTGTCCAGGTAAAATCGTAACTGTCTGTGCACATCTAATGAATGCAAAATCCTTTCCCCTTTATTTTGAGGATTTGGAAAGAAAGTAGGAAGGTGAATTGTCTGATTTAAAGCCACTTTCGAAATCACCTTAGGCATGAAAGTAGGATTGGTCCTCAAGGATACTCTGTCCTGATGGAAAATGAGGTATGGTTCCACAGCCATGAGAGCTTGCAACTCTGAGACCCTTCTGGCAGAGGTCAATGCTAATAAAAGAACAGTCTTCCAAGATAAAACTTAATATCTGAAGATGCAGCAGGCTCAAAAGGAGGCAAAGTAAGTTTTTCTAAAACATAATTAAGATCCCAGGCAGGGACAGGAGGGGTCCTGGGAGGCCGCAAATTTTTAGCCCCTCTCAAGAATTGCTTCACCAAAGGATGAGAAAAACAGGAGGATCAGAACTGAAATGAGCAGAAATAGCAGAAGCATGAATCTTAATGGAAGAAAAGGAAAGTCCTTTGGATAAAAGTTCCGAAAGGTAAAGTAAAATAGAAGAGAGATCAGGTACCAGAGGATCCGAGCCTCGGTCCTGCATCCAAATACAAAACCTCTTCCATTTAGAGGCATAGGATTTCCTAGTGCTAGGCCGTCTAGCTTCCAGAAGAACATCCAAAACTTGTTTGGGAAGACTAGAGGAAATCAAATTCCTTTGAAGAGCCAAGCTGCCAGGCAAAGGGTCTTGAGATTGGAATGTAGTAACTGACCCTGATGCTGGGACAGAAGCGAAGGGTTCAGAGAGAGAATCCAAGGAGGCCCCAAGAACAAGTGCTTTAAAGTTGGATACCAAAACTGTCGAGGCCAATTTGGAGCAATCAAGATGAGGAACTTGGGCTTGTCCTGTTTTATCTTCAGTAATACCCGAGGTAGTAGAGGAAAAGGAGGGAAGGCATATCCTGAAAGGCTTCTCCAGCTGAAGGACAGGGCATCCACTCTCCAAGCTGTTTTGTGGAAGGACCTGGTGCAAAAGCGAGGCAGCTGATGATTGAGATGGGATGCAAACAGATCTATCTGGGGACATCCCCAAACTGCAGTAATCCTGTTGAATAAGTTGGTGTCTAGCATCCATTCGTGAGGATCTGAAATGTTTCTGCTCAGGCTGTCTGCTAAGAGATTTTGTTCCCCTGGAATGAATTGAGCCTGGAGATGTAGATTCAAATTTAGAGCTGTGTCCCATAAAGCCATAGCTAGTCTGCAAAGGGGGTACGAATGGGAACCCCCCTGCTTGTTGATGTACCACATGACCATGGTGTTGTCTGTGCGAATTAGCAGAGGCCCTGGTTGCAAAAGGTTCTTGAAGGCTAGAAGGGCATTTTGAACTGCCAACATTTCCTTCAGATTGATGTGCCAGTGAAGATGGTCCTTTGTCCATGTTCCCTGCTGGCAATTGTCTAGAAAGTGTGCTCCCCAAGCATAATCCGAGGCGTCCGTGGTTAGGATTTGAGTAGGTTGAGGTAGACGAAAAGACTTCCCTTCGTTTAAAGCGCATACCCTGGACCACCAGAGGAACTCCCTCTGAAGGCAGGGGATCAGAGGAATCAGAATATCCAGATCGTGGTAATGCTGTGACCATACACTTTTCAGATACCATTGAAGCTTTCTCATATGAAGCCTTGCGTTTGGAATCAACAGAATGCAGGAAGCCATGTAGCCCAGAGCCTGCAGGAATTTCCTTGCAGTGAGCTGAGATAGAGTTGCCAAGGTGCTGAAAGTAGAAGCCAGCTGAGTTTGTTTTTCTGGAGTGAGGAAGGCCCTTTGTAAGGTTGTATTTAAGAGGGCTCCCAAGAATACCATTTGTTGAGAAGGGATCAAATGTGACTTTTTTGTGTTCACTGAGAATCCCAGTAGGAAGAGAAGACGTTGAACAAAGTCCAGATGTTGAAGTAGAAGATCTTTGCTGTCTGCCTGAATAAGGCAGTTGTCCAAATAGGGGTAAATCTGCATCCCCTGAAGTCTGCAGTAAGCCACTACTGGTGCCAGGCACTTGGTAAAGACTCTGGGCGCAGTAGATAAACCAAAGGGCAGTACAGAGAATTGAAAGTGCCTCGAACCTGCCTTGAACCTGAGGAATTTCCTGCATTCCTGCCTGATGGGAATGTGTAAGTAGGCTTCCTTTAAGTCCAATGTCACCATCCAGGCGTCCTGAGAGAGCATTGGAATTAGTTGCTGCAGAGTAAGCATCTTGAATTTTGGAATTTCCAAAAAGGTGTTTAACACCGAAAGGTCCAGAATAGGTCTCCATGAGTTTTGTTTTCTTGGAACCAGAAACAGTCTTGAATAAAAACCTTTTCCCATCTCCGAGAGTGGAACAGGCTCTATGGCTCTCATGGCCAGAAGAGCATCCACTTGATTTAAGGCCTCTGACCATTGATGTTTTGGCAGATCTGGCCAACCGTGAGCCCTTGGCAAAGTGTGAAAGTGGAATTTGTAACCCTTTAAAATCACGTCCAATACCCATCTGTCCTGGGTAATATGAGTCCAATTTCTGTAAAAAAGAGACAGTTTTCCTCCGAGAGGGGCATCCAGGTGAAGGGGTCCTGTAGCCCAACCGAGAGTCATTGAGTTTGCTTTCTTTGAGATTGGGATCTGTCTTCTCCCCTTCTAGGTGAGGAAGCAGTCCATTGTCTAGATCTGTAAGAGGCCTGACCTTGACCACGACCTCTGGAACGTCTATATCTTTCCCTTTGAGGCCTGTCAGAAGTGGGAAAGGACCAATTTTTAGAGGGCCAATTCCTGGAAAATCTAGGAGGCTGAACTTGCAAGAAATCTTTTACAGTCTGCATATACTTTGCCTTTTCTTCCATCTTTTTAATAACTTCCTCAGCCTTGGATCCAAAAAGAACATCATGTTGAACAGGGGCATCTAATAACTTAGCCTTAACCTGTTCAGGTAAACTTTGTTCACGAAGCCAGGCATGTCTCCTGATAACAGTACCAGAGGCTGCAGCCCTGCAAGAAGCATCCAAAGCATCAAAACCACAATGCAAACTATGTTTGTTCACTTGTTCAGTAGCATGCAAGACATCCTGAAGTTCCTTATCCTCTGCACATGCAGGAAGGGAAGCAAGCTTTTGCTTTAAAACAGACAAAAGAAATTGCTGATACTTAAACATATGAAACTGGCAATTTAAAGCCCTTACAGACAGGGTAGCAGAAGTATATACCTTTTTTCCCCACCTGTCTAAAGCATGAGAATCCTTCTCAGAGGGAATAGGATTTTTAGAAGTAGCAACCTTAGCAGCCTTAGAGCCCTGAGAAATAGTTTCAGGATCCGCAGAAGGGTTTTTAAATAAGAATAAATGAGAGTCAGGAACCCTATAAAATCTATCAGGCTTAGAAGGAGCAGGAGGCATGGAATCAGGATTCAAATTAGCCTCAGAAAAAGCATCATCTACAATGTCCAAAACAGGAGGGATAGCTAAAGGCCTATGCTGAGGAAGAAGAAGAAATTCTCTAAGCCTCTTCTTGGAAGCAGAATACTCCTGTCCTTCCCAGTGAAAATGTTCCCTCATCTCATGCAAGGTTTCCCCAAAAGAGAAATCCTCTGGCGGAGAGGCCGAGGGTAAAGAGTCCTCAGCATCCGAATCCTCATAAGGAGGAAAGGAATAGTCCTGATCCGAGGAAGAAACAGAAGATACAGAAGCCTGGTCAGAGGAATCCAGAGTAACATCCTGTCGAGGCCTTTTCTCAGGAGGGGGGTGAGAACCCCTAATCATTGTAAACAAATCTTCAGCCATCTTTAATAATTGCTTCTGTGTCCTGGGAGTAGATTCAGAAGCAGCTTGAGCAGGAACTTTAGACTTAACAGGAGTCTTTGTCTTTGCCTTTGCCTTTGAAATAGTGATGTGAGTAGGCCTGAAAACCCCCTCAGAAGCCGGTACCTGCACAGCGGTTCCGGACCCATCTGAAGGAGCGACGTCCGAAGGTCCTGCAGTAGTTAAAATAGTGGGCCTTGATGGCTCCCCATGGGAGTCCGTATCGGCCATCGGTTCAGAAGTGGCGGACGACAGGGGCTGCTAAAGCGCCTCACTGACGACAGCCGAACCGGACGCTGGCTCCAGCTGCAACGAGTCCTGTTTGGACCTCGGAGGCCTGTCTTTGTCTTTGCGCTTCTTTTGAATTCTGGTAGTGTCCGATGACATTCTATAATTGAAGCGTCTGCCAAAATAATTCAAAGCCCAACCGTAACTGCGCTTGATAGTACGAGAGTTGAACCTGGCACAGAACCGACAACAAGAAACGTCGTGGTCAGGGCCTAAGCAAGGTAGACAGTAAGAGTGGAAATCTTTATGAGGTATTTGTTTCCCACACGTTATACAATTATTAACTTTTTCTGACATCGGAGGAACAAGAAAAGATTCAACGGGGTACTTAGCTTTGAGAAGAGAAGTAAGAACTTCGGACCGACAACAACAAAATACGCTGTTCGAAAATCGCCAGCCAATGACTTGCGAGCTGCTTTCCACCGCACGGCAAGAAAGACTGGAGAAGATGGCGTCGGCTGAGGGCTATGTACCAAAGCGTACTGACGTCAGGGTACTAGCTTGTACAGCCGACGCCGGACCCAGACTTTGGGATTCTGGCCGACCTCGGGCTGCCTGCCGGCAGGAGCACCCTACAGTTATGACTGCAACAGTGAAACACGAAGAACATCCACAAAAAACTAACTTTAATTAAATACGCTGCCCTGGGTGGCAAACCATCATTATGAAAGTCCAATCAAGACAAAAATAAGTGTAGAAGAATAAAAATATTTCAATGCATTGGCTGCATGACAGCTTACTTAATATCTAGATGGAAACAAAAGGTTGTGAGGCATGAAAAAATAAATTATTTTTTAAATACATTACTGGAATGCCAGTCAAAATCAAGTATAAGAAAAACCAGAAGCACTCAACTCAAACCACTTCTCCTTGCACTGCAGTTCTAATTATAATATCTTCAGCTTTAAAGTACCAAGCAACATGCTGAAAGTAGAAATCTATGCGATGCCCCCACTTGTAAAAATGTTTCTTATCCAAAAAAGACCTGCTGCCTGACAACTTGTTTCATGGGGAAAACATGATAAAAGTAAAAAATGAAAAGCAAACAAGAAACAAGCTCAAGATACATTGCTTAAAGGATTACTGTACAGGTTATGGACCACACATGATTGGCATTCTGTTTAGTTTACGGGTAAAGTCTGTAGAGATGACTGGAAGTCTCCAACAAGTGTAATGAGCTTTTTAAAATAATGGAATCCTGTCCTTTAATACCCAAAGCTTATACATTATCTAGTCAAGTATTCTCTGCATGGCAACAACAGAAAGGCTTTCAATGTTGGCAATTCTTTAACAGTATGCTTATTAAAGCTTACTTGCATCTTACGATGTCAGACAAGCTTACCTTATGGTCATTAAAGCATTGCTACTTAAACACAGAGCAACAGGCACTTTGAGTAATAAGCATAAATCTGAGTAATAAGCATAAATCAACAGTACAAAAATATGACAGAAACCAGACCATTCTGCAAAATCAAGGACAGATGAAAAGCCACTGTAGTACTTATGCAGTGTGTCCTCCCCATCCAAGGTAGATACAACTACTCCTTGCCTTGCTTGGACACATCCAGAGTCACTACATGGGGGAGTGGGGTGCAACAAGCTTGTCACAATTTGAAATCTCTTTGGCTGACTGTGATGGCCCTGACACATTTGTCATACCTCTCAACCTCAAGAGCAAGAAATCTGGACAAAGCCATACACAGAAGTGGGACAAAGGCACAACAATAAGGACAATTTTTAAATATTGCTCTAATAAACTTAGAAAGATAATAGAATAGGTCTTGCATTAGTATGAATTTTCTGAAGGGTATAAAATCTGAAACTCAAATGTCTGTCATTTTCTAACTTCAGTCTTTAGTGATTTGTCACTAATTTGCCAAAAACACAATTTTATGAAAATGGACCAAAAATGTGATGCAAAAATATAAAATAGACACACAATACAGCTGCTACCTGTCAAAGAAGGGACACTTTAATATTAGTACTGCTACCTTGAGCAGCTGACAAAATAAAAGAATCTACATGCATTTCATGTAATCTATAACTTTGATTATTACAGTTATTTCTTAATTGTAAACCCTCCATGTTTTCTTCCAAAATTGCTATTTTGTGGAGGGATTATTAGGGGGAAGAGCAACATTTTGAGCCAAAAATTGGGGACAGTTGAGAGGTTGGCTATGCCTAATTCTATAAAGCAATTTATTTGCATGTACCTCTCAACCTGTTAATGCAGTAAATCTGAACAAGGCCAAATATATTGGGGGCACATATAAACAGTACTAAAAATTGCTCTTGTATAAATTGAGACAGTTGATAGAACGGCTATTACTTTAACATGCATTTTTATGAAGGTTATGAAGTCTGAAACTTATTATTTAGTGACTTCTGGCAAATCATTTAGGAATTAAAACTACAAATTTTATGAACAACAAACCAAAAATAAGAAGCAAAAATCTATTCATTCTTTGAAAATCTGGACAGTTGGGAGGTATAGTTCAGCTGGGCCTGTCTGAGTTTGCTGCCCCCTGACAAAATAATGGTTGAATGGAGCCTCTGCAGCCATTCCAATGAACCATTACTTGGCTATTTCACTCCATTTACCATAAACACTAATGTGCATACTGCTTTACTTCAATGATGAGTTGGACTTCATTTGAAAGTTTTATTTTGTATTTTACAGCACAAACATTAAGTCATCTGTTAAACAAAGCAATGCAGTCTCACAATGAAAACTTAGCATTAAAACTTCTCTGCCCTTGAAACTCACATTCATTGAAACAGCATTGAAACCCACATTCAAAGAAAATACATTTTGCCAGTGGCAGATAAAGATTAATTTTGGGCTGTTTTGAATCATAGGCCCTTGCATATGAAACATACATGTGCTCTTTGATACACCTTCCTCATTGTACTAAAATTATATTCCTTGTACAATACAGTACACTTGTTAGAGGGTGTTTTAAATTTGTTTTGAACATTTTTCCAGTAAGCAATGAAACAAAACATATGCACCCATAATGGCAAAACTGCCCAGTTGAGAACATTTATCATAAAAAAGTCTACTCAGACTTCCACAGTCCACCATTATTAGTAAATATACACAATTCTACAGTCCACCATTATTAGTAAATATGCACAATTCCACAGTCCACCATTATTAGTAAATATGCACAATTCTACAGTCCACCATTATCAGTAAATATGCACAATTCTACAGTCCATATTCAGTGAATTCAGTTCTTGCCATAGCTGTCAACCTTAGCACAAAAACCTGGACGAAGCCAATAATGGGGGAATACAGTCCCAAAAATAGGGACAAATTTAAAATATTCGTCTTATAAACTTAGAAAATTGCTAGAAAAAAAGGTTGTGCTACTATGTATTCTGAAGAACATGAAGTTTGAAATTCAAATGCCGGTCAATTTTACTGCGGACAGAACAAAAACAATTTTCAGCAGAGACACAGGGATTAATACTGCAGACACGTCTTTGTAAAATGGCAGGGCACCAGAGCAAATCCACACAAACACAGGGAGGAGATGCAGACTCCACACAGAAGCCACCCCAACCAAGAATCAAACCAGAAAACCTATAGCTGTGAGGCAACAATACTACCACTGCACCATCAAATCTGCAACAAATTAAACATTCAGAAACCAGAAGTCTGAAATTCAAATGCCGGTCAATTTTACTGCGGACAGAACAAAAACAATTTTCAGCAGAGACGCAGGGATTAATACTGCAGACACGTCTTTGTAAAATGGTAGGGCACCAGAGCAAATCCACACAAACACAGGGAGGAGATGCAGACTCCACACAGAAGCCACCCCAACCAAGAATCAAACCAAAAAACCTATAGCTTTGAAGGAACAATACTACCACTGCACCATCAAATATGCAAGGAATTAAACATTCAGAAACCTGAAGTCTGAAATTCAAATGCCGGTCAATTTTACTGCGGACAGAAAAAAAAACAATTTTCAGCAGAGACGCAGGGATTAATACTGCAGACACGTCTTTGTAAAATGGCAGGGCACCAGAGCAAATCCACTCAAACACAGGAAGGAGATGCAGACTCCACACAGAAGCCACCCCAACCAAGAATCAAACCAGAAAACCTATAGCTGTGAGGCAACAATACTATCACTGCACCATCAAATCTGCAAGGAATTAAACATTCAGAAACCTGAAGTCTAAAATTCAAATGCCGGTCAATTTTACTGCGGACAGAACAAAACAATTTTCAGCAGAGACGCAGGGATCAATACTGCAGACACGTCTTTGTAAAATGGCAGGGCACCAGAGCAAATCCACACAAACACAGGGAGGAGATGCAGACTCCACACAGAAGCCACCCCAACCAAGAATCAAACCAGAAAACCTATAGCTGTGAGGCAACAATACTACCACTGCGCCATCAAATCTGCAAGGAATTAAACATTCAGAAACCTGAAGTCTGAAATTCAAATGCCTGTCAATTTTATTTAACATTTGTTAATCAGGACAGTCTGACTTGGAACAAAATTTTCAGCAGAGGCCCAGGAAGAAATAATGCAGACATGTCTTTGTAACATGGGAGGACACAAAAGCAAACCCACACAAACACAGGGAGAAGATACAGACCCCACAAAGAAAGAACCCCAGCCAAGAATCAAACCTGAGAACCTACAGCTGTGAGGCAACAATGCTACTACTACACCATCAAATATCAAGCATTGCAACATTTACAAACCACAGATATTATGAGGAACAGATCAGATCAAATATGAGGCAAAAATCTGCAATTTTTTTACAAATGGTGGTGGGTAGGGAACTCAAGTCTTTAACACCTGCATACAGGGTACAGGGTTCAAGCCTGAGGTATTCCCTACCACACCACCATGAGCACCTGGGGCATTTACACACACACACACACACACACACACCTGTCCAGTTAAAAGCACCACACACACAACTCTATCCAGTCCAGTTAAAAGCACCACACACACAACTCTATCCAGTCCAGTTAAAAGCACCATACACACAACTCTATCCAGTCCAGTTAAAAGCACCACACAAACAACTCTATCCAATCCAGTTAAAAGCATCACACACACAACTCTATCCAGTTAACCAACACGTAAAGTAAAATGCACCATACACTTACCTGTCTGTTCTCCATACCATATCCTGCCCGCGCAATACTCACAAAGACCCGCGAGATCCTTCCTGACGAGATCCCGAGACTGTTCTGGCTGCTGTTGCAGTCCGGATGTGATATATCCTCCCAGCGTGTCTGTGCACTTTAAAAGTGCACAGATGTCGCCTTGTGTCCCTCTATGGGTCCTGCCGGACTGCCGTGAGCATGCGCATAGACCGATGGTAGTCGGGACTACTGTGCATGTGCGAAATTTAAAAAAAATATATATTTTTTGTTTTCTTTTTTAATTTTTAGTTTGAGGGGGCTGCAGTCCTGCAGCCCGATGCCACGAGCCGCCCCTGGCCGTACATCCCGCCCTCACCAGAGCGGAGGAGCTGCTCCTAAGCATGGTGGCTCCTGGACAACAGCTACGGCAACCACTGACATGTGTTGTAATGGAGGCCGGAGCCACCCAGCACATCCACCTGGAGCAAGCAGGTAATATGCCCTATCTGTAGACTACAGTTAACTGTATTGTTAGATTATGTGTACTGTGTGTTTAGCAGTTCCGCTGCCTACTGTTGTGCAATATGGATAATTTATATAATATCTCTACACCTGTGACTGTTGACTGTTGTTGTACTGCAATTTAGCATACCCACTGTAGCAATGCCACATTTGTGGCCACTGATGAACCCTCTCATATTCCCATAGCTCCCTCTGGTGTGACAGCAGGGCAGCCGATCCATGCTGGTGAGTGTGTTATACCTGCAATGTTGGTAATGAAATATGCTTGTCATAGGTGAGGTGTAGGCCATGTACACGTAACACACGTATGCATAATGCATGCCATGCATGTTTGCTGTGAGACGTTGCACAGCTCAGTAATGTCAGTAGCTTCCTCAATGACATGCAATACACAGAGCATGACACACAGTTGTGGCAACCCCGTACTGCACATTAGATAGGCATAGTTGCAACACCTGTACACAACATAAGACATTTATCACATGCAGTACACAAAGTCATGCTACATATGGCATAACCACACACCCGCTGTAAGGTCACACGTCAGTATCCCACATGTCATCCACACACACATGATGTACCTCAGGGGTAGTGGCCTATCATGGGGCTGTGCAACAGTCTTCAACACATAACACAGTCATGTTAGGCAATGCTCCCTACTGGGCACCTCATACACCCATGTACAAAGTGGCTGTGTAATAGTGAACGTATCCACAACACTGCAGTTCAGCTACAGCATGCTAGGCGGTGGTCTGTCACACAGTAGTAGCCGTGAGTGACAACAAGATGCATGATGATGATGATGATGGCACATGGTACTACACCCCATCTAGTTACAGTGACCACAGTACTACACATAGCAGTCTTTGCTGTACACCTAATTGTTCTGTGTGTGCAAACGTATGCACCTATATACACAATGCATAGCATGTTCTGTGTGTGCTTACATATGCTAGTATACACATTTTGCACAACAGCCGCCATCTGTACAAAGAGTCACATATATGTCCTGGAATGCTATTGGGTGTATAGGTCACATGACACGCATTGGGTATGTGTAGTGTTTAATGTTGCAGTCGTGTAGCATGCCATGTCATGGCTGGCAACAACATATCTGCAATATGTCCCACATGCACCATAACCACTGTGCAATGTCCATGTCGTGCATTGGGATTCCTTCATGTCTACATGCACCACTCATCCCATGTCTGTACATTGCATGCATTTGCTACACCTGTGCCCACTATTATGTGATATGGACACAGACACTGTCATCACACGTCAATCTATGTGTCACACAGATGACACATGCAGCCATGGTATGTATACCATTGAGTGATGGTGCACATGACATTGCAGAGCAGATAATACTTGCACAGCAATGTTGTGTCCATGTACACATTGTGTTCCAGGGTGTAGCCAATCACTGCACAACTACACACATGCATCAACGTCATGTATATTGTCATTAGAAAGGGCTGTCTACACTTGCACTGTATGGTGTTGAGCAACACATGGTCTGCCTGCTGACACATGTTTGGTGACTGTTTGCCTTGAGATACTGTCACCTACCATCACCCACTATTGTGTATGTGTTGGATTGCTGGTGTGTGTGTGTGTTTGTGTGTGTGTGTGTGTGTGTGTGTATGTGTGTGTGTGTGTGTGTGTGTGTGTGTGTGTGTGTGTGTGTGTGCATGTGTGTGTGTATGTGCTGTGGTGAGCAGTGTATTTCTGTGCATGTGTGCATGTGTGCATGTGTGCATGTCTGCATGCGTGCATGTGTTCATGTGTGCATGTGTGCATGTGTTCATGTGTGCATGTGTGCACGTGTTCATGTGTTCATGTGTTCATGTGTTTGTGTGCATGTGTGCATGTGTTCATGTGTTCATGTGTGCATGTGTTCATGTGTTCATGTGTTCATGTGTGCATGTGTGCATGTGTGCTAACATCATGTACAGATTGTAAAGTGCATTTCCTGTCTTCCTTCCATAGGTGCTGTGTTAGGCGTGGCTGAATGTAGCAGGGAAACTGATGTCACTGCCACTAATTGTGGAGATGATGAGACATGTATTGTGGCACAGGAAGGTCTGACAGAGTCTGTCGTTGGTCCACCAATCGACAGTACACAGCTATCAACCCCATCTATGTGCACACTCATACTGCCAATACATCCCTCGTCACCAATGGCCATAGCTGAGGGACAGCATACAGTTGGCATTGACCAGGAGAGTGTTGTACCTATGGCACGTGCATCCCCTCACAGTAGCCATAGCTGGATTACCGGAATGGTACCACATAGGCGGATGTCCAGGGGTTCTCGGGGGAGCACCACTGTTCGTATTGCCCCTGGCAGACATGTCCCCAGAGGTATTACAACCTCCAGTATGTTCCGGGCTGTAATGCAGGCACAGGCACGTATGGAACGGTACACCGTACAGGGACTAAGGGCGCAGAGGGCCCATTACACTGCTATCAATGACAGCATCCGTGACCTTGCCGGTGCCATCCGGAATTACACCAAGGTCATTGATAGCCTTTGGAGGGAGACATTAGATGTCCTCCACAATGTGTTAGCCATGAGCTATGACCATGCGGGAAGGATGAGAGGCCGACGCGGATGCATGCCAGCAACAGCATCAGCTGGCATTCGTCGCAGATGGACCACGGATCACAGCCGCTCCCATAGTGACAGTACCAGCTCTGGCCTGTCCATTGACCGTCCTACTAGACCACATGCACATGGCACTGGCCAGTCTCAGCAGGGACATGGGTGCAGTCATCATACCTCTGCCTCTGATGATAGCACCCAGTCAGGGTTGGTACCTGATACTGCCCGTAGCACCCCTGCTAGGCACATGTACGGTGTACATGGCCAGAGACAGTGATCTGTACAGCCTAGCAGGTACAGTCTGTGGCTGTCCCACAACTGCCCGTATATGGCAGCCACATGGTGGAGTTGTGTGCATGCAGACACACACATATTTACCATACAACTAGGGCTCACACATACACACACACATTACATCAACATTGGCCCATGCAGTACTGTTGTCCCTCACACACACACACACACACACACACACACACACACACACACACACACACACACACACAAAAACACACACACACAGACATGCCGATTGGATGGGTCAATGTCGGGCTCTGGCAAACCTACAACACACCCTGTGCATATGATGACATCCGTGCCACCTCCTGTCATCTGTCACATTGATGCAGGAATAGGATAACATGGTTCTGATACACAGGGTGACATCATAGCAGTTTAGCAATAGTAGCAAGTTGCAACAGGAAGGTGTACTGATATCCTTGTAGGTATATCTGAGCAGGCATTATGCATCACAGCTCTGATAGTCATTGTAGCATTGTTTACACCAGTGTTAGGTCTGAGTATGTATTGTCCACCCATGTGCCACTTGGATGAAGTGTACAGTGTTGCCAGCATGTGTTAGTGAGTGGACAGTACATGTGTGATGTGTGCATTACAAATTAGCAGGTGTACATCTGTGAACATGGTGTGTGCACACTGTCTGCATGTACGTGCATAGTGGACACGTGGGATGTGCGACATACCCTGTTCTACACATTGTTAACATCTCATGGTATCTTTCAATGGCCAGTATGCATTCTACTACAGATATGTACTAACATTGGTACACATGTGTGTATGACATGGGTTGGCACTATGCTGTGGGTGATACCGTTGATATCTGTCAATGATCTGCAGTCTGGCAGTATACACCACCTCAACAGCATGACTATAACCAATCATTAGATGATGTCCTGACAAATGACTCACAGTTGTAGGGAACTCAGTAACAGTTGGATCTTTCCAGTACTATACTATAACAGTAACCAGTGGTATTGACTGCCACACGTTCCTGGAACCACACCTGTGTGGCATAAAGCCCTCTTCGGTACATGCAACTATACTAGGGATATGTCCATCCACATCTGGTAATGCATACATTGGCCTACACTGCATTCCCTGGATGGGACGCATATCCTACACAAGGGTATCATACAGACAGATACCTGTTGTCCAATACATGCTGTATAGCAGCACGCCTTCTATGGCATGGTCATCCACATTTAGTATACATACTATCCTGACAGTACCACATAGGTGGTAGCCCTGAACACGTATGTTGGGTACCAATGTGTCCAGACAGACACGTGTTATGTAATCTGTCCCTTGGTATCCACATATCCATAGGTATTGTGGGGTCCCTCAGTGTTTCACATAACACATTAGGGGCCTGCATGCATATCTACAGGGCTGGTGCACACCTATCATGACTGTCCATTATTGCCAGTCGTTGTTGTGTATGAACATGTCTGACATATACCCCAGCAATTACCCTCACTCACAGTACTCTACAGTATGTGTCATGGATGTGTGTGGCAGGGATGTCCTTGTCAACGGGTCACTACATTGGCCGGTCTTGACGCAGACATACATATGTGGCCTATGATCTGAGAAGCAGCGGCACAATCTGTCGAAGGTTACAAATGCATTCATGTAGTATGCAGGCTACACACCTATGTACTGATTGAGGTCACATGTACACAAATCTATTTGACTCGCAGATACCCGATGCGTGCAATGCACATACTTTTTGAAACATATGTCATACCGTAGTAAAAGCAAAACCAACACTACATTAACCACCTGTGACACACACACAGTGTTTGGAGGACTCAAACCCCTACGTGACTATGTTATGACACTAGTGAGACACACATTAACACAACACGCTATTTGCTTTACAGGGAGTATTCTTTTCCAAAGCTCTATTTGTAGGATACTGACATCATCACACTTGGCAAAGAGGGATTCACCACTCCTAATGTATTTCCACAGTCTCCAAAAAGCCCACTCCTCTCAAAGGCAGTCTTACACACGTACATTCATAGGATTCAAACCCCTACCTATCCATGTTATGTTACTGGAGAGGTATGCATTAACATGGCATGCTACATGCATTATTGGATGGCTTCTGTTCTCCTTGAATATTTGTAGGATGCTGACATCATCAGACTTTCCAAAGAGGGATGTACCTCTTTTAAAATGTGTTTCCACAGTCTCCAAAAAGGCTACTCTTCTCAAAGGAAACCACACACATACACTTGGGGTTTGCAAGACTCAAACCCCTACCTGACTATGTTATGACACTTGTGAAATACACATTAACATGATGCACTATTTGCTTTACTGGGAGCATTCTTTTCCAAAGCTCTATTTGTAAGATGCTGACATCATCACACTTGGCAAAGAGGTATTTACCACTCCTAATGTGTTTCCACAGTCTCCAGAAAGGCTACTCCTCTCAAAGGAAATCACACACACACACACACACACACACACACACACACACACACACACTCAACAATTGCAGGATTCAAACCCCTACCTAACTATATTATGATACTAGTGAGATTCGCATTAACTAGAAGCACTACATGCTTCACTGTGTGGCTTAGATTCACATGCTATGTTTGTAGGTTGCTGACATCAGAATGGACATGGTTATGTGTGTGCACGTAGTTTTATGCAATCCCATGAATGAACCTAGTGGGTCAGCAGGTGTGAACATCTTGAACAGGAATACACAATTCATACCTGGTGTGATCTATCTGTGGACATATTACCATTCCTTCATATGACAATACATATTCATGCACGGATTGTAGGTTTTGTGGATACCACATGTGTCTGTGATGTTGGTAAAAGGCTATTCAAGGTCTATGTGGGACCTGTGTTGCTCTTGTCAGTGATGTTTGTCCTGGGTGGCTGCCTTGCAAGATATCTAGATGGTTTGGGGAACATGATGTGCTCATTAACATACCACAGACGTTTGTGTTGTGTGTTTGTCGGTTTACAATATCTCTGTTCCTGACTGCAATCATGATGGACTCCATGGACTAGCATTTTGGACTTCGTAGGCTTATAGAAATATAGTTCCCATGGTGTGTTGTGCACCAACACTTGTAGGGTGTGCCACATGTTGCTGTAACACATTCAACGGTGTAAGATCCTGTAGAGAGTGTGAGGCTCAACAGACTGTTCGGGTGCAGTGTCTGTTTGTCCTGTCGTTCACTTATGACACATATGGGGAAACATTGTTATCCACGTGATGGGATTCATTTGGCATTGTGGGGACCAGTTTACACATTCTACATGTGATATCTCCTGGTATAATGTTAGGGCCTTTTGTCACTGGGAGGTGGGTATGTATGTATGAGCCTGTCTGACAGGATGTTGACATTGTCAGTCAGGTACAGTTGACCCTGACTCAGGACATATATGACTGTACATCGATATTTCTGACCTAGCTAAAGGAGGTGTAATGTTTCTGTCTGTACTCCTTTGCAGATTATCTTTCCACAGCAACAACAAACCTGAATAATAAAACCCTGTTATACTCTTTTACACACTTGACACACTACTGATCCTTTGTGATCAGTCGACAGTGTATGTCATCATCATATCCTGGCATGTCCAAAGGTCAGTTTTGTGTGTACTCTCCAGTCCAGCTGGTGCATATTGGAATTCTGATGCATTGTTACAACTGCCTTATGTACACAGGTAACACTGTCCTCCTACCAACAAACTCAGATATCTGTGAGAGGTGCAACTGTATAGACAAATATGAGGCTGAGCTCTCCAAAGCCATGACTGGCACAGTCTATCTGGTGGTGAAGGTAACCACACACACCACAGATACAGTCACACATGCACCTATGACAACAGCAAACCATATACATTGACACACAATGACATACTTGGAGCATCTAAATGTCCTCTGCCTAAGCAGCTGAGACATCCAAAGCAGACACACAAACAACTGCTAACACACAACCATACACACATATCATCACATAGTTCACAAAGTCATTGTGCCACACAGTCACTGTTCTTAGGCCTACACAACACACCTCATACAACTATATTAGGTGAGTGTAATTGTCGGTCACACTGACATCCCACTCACCAGGCTGAACAAGGTGAAGGTCACTTTGTGCTGTGTGTCGGGTGCCAGGATATGTCACATGACACATGCACTGTTGTCAGTCCACTGCAAGTACAAATATTGCTCCATCATTCAGCATTCTGGTGTGTAGGCCCTCAGATGTTCCTCCCTGGACTACATGACAAGAGACATAGAGGGGCTCTCTGATCATGTAGCCCAGGACAGTATGACCCTGACCTTGTGTAGCATCTTACCCTCACCAAGTACTATGTCACAGTATACAGATGACATGATCAGTTTTAACAGTTGACTAACATATTGTTGTCATTCACAGGGGATCCAGTGTCTGTCAGCCTGGGATTACATGCTCAACATGCCATGTACATTCGCTATGGACGCCATGTGCCTGTCACCCCTGGGCTTTCACGGACTGCCTTAGGCTCTTGATACACACATAGTGGCTGTTTGAAGCGAGGGTCAGATGACATAACCACAGCCATAGACATTACAGGGTACAGGAAACAGAGAGTGATGGTGCGCAACAACTGATGTCTAACCCTCAGAATGCATGCACTCAGGACTCACATCAGTATGGAATCTGTCGATAAATGTGCAGTAACAAACACCTGGTTCAGGCTCACAAAAGCACAGCAGCACTAACAGGTTTTACATCATATCATGGTTTTCAGACACAAGACTCGGACTGGACAACAACAATAGTGGGGGAATCCATATACATCATTCATACACACACCTCCAGGTTGGTAGCAGTACACAAAGCATTGGGGAGCTTACATGTGCAACTGAGAGTGGGCAAAACTGCATTTCAGTTTGTATACTGTTACAGACCACACTCCCAAACATGGGCACAACAGTTATTATTCCTGGGAACACTGGGGAATGTGAAGGTCTCACCAAACACCATTATATTGTGTGACTTCAAATACACAAACATTGACTGGGTATACTACTCAAGCAGTGACACCCTCGCACAACAGTTGCTAAGATTGTTACACTCAAATGCTAGGGCAGACCAGGTCACCACACCCACAGGGGGTTATACATGTAGTACCTGATCATCACACACATGGGGACTCTATGTTCCACAACAGAGGTATACCTGTAATTGTTAAGGTCGGAACATACATTCATCTCACTAGACATACATATCCCATACACACACACATCCTATGTGATCTCAGTGACATACTTCTCATGAGCAAACGTCACACTTGTACAAACTGAGGTGGTATCCCTCAATGACCCTGGGACAGTGTTAATTACAGCTCAGACAACTACATACTTTACAAGCACATTCTATGGGCAACTACTGGAATTCATGGATCATGCTATCCCAGATAACTACAAGACTCACTCCTCCAAAGGCAGGGGACCTGTCTACTGGACCACGGCCATTACTGAGCTGTACATGGACAGGAGGAGGCTACTACATTATAGAGCACAATCACAATCTAGAAGGCATCTCTAATCAGTACTATGGTATAGCTACGATCAGTTGTTGATTCATCTAAGGCCCACTTCTAATGGACACTTGCAACAGACACTGTGGACAATCACAAGGCCTTATTTAGTTATGTCAGGGACCTGTGTGGGAACTCACAGATATGCTGTGAGTTACTGCAAAATTACAAATGATACAGTGAACCCACTGACATTGCGAACATCCTGGACAACAGGTTCAGTGGGAATGTTTCCCCACCATCCCCCCTGCAGTGCACATGTCCATCACAATAGGGTGTAGCCTCCCTGACATCACAGATGAACATGTGTGTGCTGCCCTCTCCATAGCAGACAACAAAGCATCAGTGGGACCAGATAGTGTCCCAGACTGTGGCATACACGAGATTCATGACAAACTTCACACTCACATTATGTCATTGTTCAATATCACAGTTACTACAGGTTGTGTACCCATGGAATGGCATACAGCTACGGTGTACCCGCTACACAGTGCTGGTGCCACAACGGACCCTGGACATTATCACAATATATGCCTAACTATCCTGGTCTGCTACGCTATGGAGTGTATCATCATGGACCACATACACATACACATTGTGAACCTACAGACACTGGCTCCTACACAATTTGGTGTTGTTGTGGGCATATCTTGCCTCTTGCAGTTGTTTGATGTCTTTAAACAGCTTACAGGTCCATAGACATACACAGGTTTGTCCACACAGCCTACCTGGAGCTCGCACACCACTTCTACACAATACCCCACTTGGACTTTACACATTAGATCACCGGATTCAATATCTATACATATGTCACAATCTGGATTGCTAACTGGATCATGGATAGCACACACATGGTCAGTATTGCAGGTGCCATGTCTATACACCTGTTACACGTGGCATCCCACAGGGATCAGTCCTGGGACCTCTCTTGTTCTGTATATATTTCTGATACATACTGGCTAACAAAGGAGGAATATGGATGACCATGTTTGCAGATGACTGCAAACCATGTGCCATATTCGACTACACAGCTAGTACAGGCATCCTCAGAAAGGGTCTCACAGAGATGGCTGACTGGTGCCAGAGCCATGGCCTACAGCTACCTTACTTTAGGTGCATAGTCATCACCTTTGGTTGTAACATCGTGCACACACATTACCACATAGGTGATGATACATCACGTACAGTGTGTGTGGTTTGTGATTTGGGGACATGAATACTTAGTCCTCTTGCCTTTGACATTCACGTTGCCAATGTTGTTCAACACACCTTCTATTTAGGCAACCTTATCCCATACAGTTTTACATCCAGATCAGGTGGGGTCATTGTGACCCTGTAGTTATCTGACACATGCTTGGATATAATGGCCCATTTTGGATGTACCTTACCCAACACCTGCAGCAACTGGAATGTACACAGATTTACATACCAAGTGGATCTAGGGACTCACACAGATGGTATGCACAGTTTGACTATGGTGACCCCAGCTCTCCTCAGTTGCTTACTGCCTACTTGGATGCAGTCTGTGCCTTTTGTTTGATGCCATGTCCATCACAGCATTGATTGACAGGCTCCACATGAGGATATCAAAGTCCCTTACAGCTACATGCTCCAGGGACAGGTACATGAGCAATGATGTTAATAAGACATGCTGGAGGGGCATATTACCATCACAGAGGATCTACTCACTCAGGAATGTGATCACAGTACCACATATGCACAGACCCACGCAGAACACCTACAGGTGACATCTTCACAGGTGGACGGGTGATCGTATGTTTAGCCCTGGGATATGTTATGGGTCCTTGCTAGACAGAGGCAGAATTAAATGAACATACGTGAGATATCTTGTGTGACCTACTATTGACAGGCACAGTCTACTGATCTAGCGTGATTGCAGACTACAAACACACTGTGGCTAGGCTTCTACATACCCTAGGGCAGATAGCCTAGTGTCAACCTCTGAACCTATGCTAATGTTCAGGATGCACATTGTTCAGTAATGGTACTGATTGCAGGTTTTGTTTCTTCTTTGCTTTACCACTTCCTATGAACAACCTAAGTTTCTGCATAACATATTTGATTGTGACAGTATTTCACTATTTTATATTGTGTCTGTTGTCATATCACTGCGTGCACATGGTGGATTGCTGTATAGTGTGAGGTTCCTGGGTTGACACTTGCAACTGTGGGATATGTGTGGCCCACTGCTGTACTCAAACTTGACCTAAGTGTGTGAGCATGCCCAGTTCAGACTTTCAGTGTTTTGTTGCCTGACATTTGTCTCATAGTTTCAAGTGTGTGAGCATGCCCAGTGTGACGTTGCAGTATGTTGCTGTCTGAGGTCCACTATGTTTGTTGATGTGTGTGAACATTACCAATATTAACATTTATACTATATGTGTGTTGAATATCATGTTCTATTATTACTGCAGGCCTCACCTTTGTGTCTTAACTCGACAAGGATTATGCTATGCATGCAAGGTTTCCATTAGATACTTAGCATTGACTTATCAACATTTTTTCATGCAAACTGACCATTGACATACTGTCATGATTTAGTGGTTCTGTACTCTGACTATAGTGCACTGTATCCTGGGTTTGAGGACTGTCACTTCTTCATATTTTCATACATGGCAGAACAGACTGCTTCAAGAAAAGTGAAGCAAATATGAACTTGTTAACCTGCTTTTGATGAACTATACCCACATTTGACCAGACTTGCACAACATTGCTCAATGTTGGCCAACATTACTGGACAGTGCACAATATTGCTGAACATTTCCTGTAGTTGTGCTACTTAGTGTGTGCAATTTTGTTCACATATACTAAATAGTGGTGAGAACTGTTTAGCAGTGCTTTATATTGCTTAACATATAGCAGTCATGCCTCAGGTGGTGCTGCAGGGCTGCCTATGTTGGATGCACATTTTACACTCCCTATACATGTTTGTTAACAGGTAGTGTCAAGTTAGGCATCCCTTTTACTATATGTGCGAGACGGAGAGAGGTATCATTTCCAGGGTTCCTACTGAGCCAGTGTATATGCTATATGTTGCCTCTTTGCCAAGGCCAAAGCATACTGGGCACACCTCCTTCTGCCTACTGGGGCAGGCTCAGGTTGTTCCTCCTCCGAGTCACGCTCTGCCTGTGATGGCCTTGGCAATGGCGGGGGGCTGTTGTGCCCGGCCCGATGCTGCTCCTGCTGCAGCTGTTTTCACAGGATCATATTGTGTAGCATAGCACATACAATGACTATTTGGGTACATTTAGTTGGTGAGTAATGCAAGGCTCCAGCAGATGTGTCCAGGCACTGGAACCATGACTTGAGCAGCCCAAACACATGCTCGATTACATTTCGTGTTTGTGCGTGTGCCTCATTATGGCATTCTTGTTCAGGTGTGTGTGTATTTCTGATGGGTGTCATCAGCCACCGCTCAAGTGCATATCCAGCATCCCCCACTAGGTGACCATGAGGGATGTCCCCATTGGCAAATGTCTGGTACAGCTGTGTCAGATGCCAGATATGGGAGTCATGGTAGCTTCCAGGGCAGCCAGCACACACATTCATTATTATGCCCTGGGCATCACACACAACCTGGCAGTTGATGGAGGGGTAACCCTTGCGGTTATAGTAGACCCTACCCCGCTCACTGGCTGGTGCTTTGATGTGAATGTGCATGCAGTCTATTGCACCCACTACCTCAGGGTATTCCGCTATTTGCTGGAAGAGATGCATATTGCTGGCCAATACCTCATGGGAATTGGGGAAATATACATGATCACCGACATGTGCTGCCATGGCATTCAGGAACTGGTGCAGTACCCTAGATGCTGATGCCTGTGAAATCCCCATCATATCACCAGTTGGTCTCTGGAAGGTACCTGTTGCTAATATTCTTAGGCCAACACATACCTTGGTTTCCACTGGGATGGGTTCCCCTCTGTTGGTTCTGTGTGTGAGGCGTGGCCTGCACAGCTCAACAATTTGCTGCATGAGGTCTCTGTCCACTCTATAGCTCCACTATCTCCAGCTCATGTAGCCCCTGGTAGGTTACCCTAGGCCTGTACACTCTTCTCCGTCTCCTCACTGTGGGTTGCTCAGCAGCATTTGCATTGTCACCACCCTCAGCATGTTGCATATGTTGCCTTATGACAGCAATGGCAGCCCCTAACATTTCTTTGTCTCAGTAAAGCTTTTTCAGTTTTCACTTCTATTAGCTTACTGCAGTGTTGCAGTGTGTCTGAGAAATACATACTGGAATGTTTTTGGCTGAGTTTTGAGTGCTGGGCTGGGCTGGGCTAGTGTAATGCCTGTGTAATTGGCTGATTCTGATTGTTTTCACATGCTAGCTCTGCTAGTACTCCCTGGTTAACTTCCTACTATTTGTTGTGCTTCCTTTTCCCTTTCTGTTTCCTCAGGGAGCAGCACCGTGCAAACAAGCGCAAACACGCACACACCAACTCACACACGTGCACACATGCTTACACGGACTAAAACTTGCTTATTCCTGTTAAAACACTCGCACACCGGTGCAAATGTGCTTACAACTGTTTACACAGCCTTACATATGCTTACTCAAGCCTACATGCTCGCACACACGCTTACACGTGCGCACACTGTCTTACAGAGGTTTACTGGTGCGCACACGCACGCATGCATGCTCAGCAAGAAACTTTGGTGTTATCCACAGCATACACCTTTGATTTCTTGACTTTACCTGGCCTATCTGTTGACACACCTCTTTCACTATTATGTGAATGTAAGCTGACACATCTCACTCTGCTCCAATGAGCTGCACTTCTTTCATACATACCCCCCTCGTGATGTCACCTACCTTCTACTCTGTTACTCCCCTTATCCTACTCCTACACTCCACTGACTGTGCTCATTTGCTATGTGAACTTGCAATTCACTATCATAACTCTCATTTGCATAGGATTGCCTACTAATGCTTAGTTACATCTCTTAGACTGAGCTTCCCCCCTTAGCAACATCTACTCGGTGGCCATGTTGTCTTCAGCCTGCCATTCCCTTGCATTGCAAATTCATTTTAGCTATGAAATCCGCATTTGTGGATCTTAATTATTCATTTTCTGCTTTTTAGGGCGCAGTGCATTTGCGCAGCTCTGCACTACGGTTAAACCCCAGAAATCAGGATTAAAAAAAAAATTATTTTATTTTTAACTTGCATCACTTCCCATTGCCAATGGCCACATATTTGGCCATTGAAATGCTTTCTCCTGTGAATGCATGCTTTTTTTACAGCTGACATGGCTCCGTTTTGCTATTTGCAGAACCATACTCAGTTATCAACTAAGTACTTTTCTGCAGATAACACTACTCCTACTCGGACAGGTTCGGGTTTCCTGGATCGCAAATTTACCTCATTTGCATGGCTTTCACCTGCAATTGAGGTAATCTGCATATCCCAGCCCTGTCCATGTAGGACTAGTTTAGAGAGCTCAGTTGCACGCCCCTGCCGGCTGTTCCTGGATCGCTCGGTGGACATGTTGGCTTGCTGGCGTCTTACTCTACTCTTAGACTCCGTGCAAGACTTCGTGAATCCGGCTCTGTGTTTAGCTAAGACATTTTTTTAGATCTTTATTTTTAGTAGCTGAATAATGTTCCCTTATATGTCTGTCAAGCGTCTTGTAGTTTTGCCTACATAATACGTTTGACAGCTTCCTTCACCTAAATAAATTGCATTTCTGGAGCTACAATTAAAGAAACCATTTATCTTAACTACCAATTTTTGACAACCAACACTTATTTCTTTACCAATATAAATATATTTACAACAACTGCACTGTCCACAATTGTGCATACCTATAATACTGTTAGAATGAACTATCAGATGTTTTTCATCCCCTTTACAAATTTTTTAACATTCCTGTTATTTTAAAACAAAATAAGGTGTAGCACTCAGTTCCTTACAAAGTTTTGCTTGCCCTGTATTATACTCCAATTCATTTTATGAATATATTGTATATTCCTCATCTTTAGGGAAATTGGAAAGGGAAATCTAATATTTTGATCGGCAGGCATGACTTTCTCTTTACTTAAAAAAAACATACTTTAAAATAGGTTGGCATTTTATATATCTGCTCTGACTGCCTTCTAACATAAACGGATCTATCAAATTTTCCAGATAGTGTCTTTCTAAAAATACATTTTTAAGAAACAAGCATTCTTGCCAAAAAACACTATCATCACAAACTTTTTACTTAATCTAATGTATTGACCTTTAATTATGTTATGTTTCATAAAACCCAAGTGTTGACTAAAATAATCAAGATAATTGTTCCTAAAAGTTTTCTTTCTCTAAATCTTTGAACTAAATGTCTGTTCAGTTTTATTCCATGTAACTTTAACATCAAAAAATTGCACAGTCAAACCATTATCAGACTGGACAAACTTTAAAAAAATTAATACTAGACCTCAACACTACTAAAAAGTCGAACAAATCCAATCCAGTTCCCTGCCAAACAAAAAAATATGTCATCAATAAAATGCCTATATGACCTGACCTTATCAAAACCTTGCAAATAAATTAGGGTTTTTGCTTCCCATGCACTAATAGTAGGCAGGAGCCATCTTTGCTCCCATCGCTATGCCCCTTTCCTTATGGTATATAACATCACTGAAACTGAAAAAAATTATTCTCAAGAAGAAATTTCCAACAACCTGCAAATGGCATTAATGCAGTTATATATGTATACATTGTATACATACACACACACACACACACACACACACACACACACACACACACACACACACACACACACACACACACACACACACACACACACACACACACACACACACACATATATATATATATATATACACACAAACACACACACACACACACACATATATATATATATATATATATATATATATATATATATATATATATATATATATATATATACAATGTCCTGACAGCCATGGACTTATGACAGCCCTATTTGTGTTACTGAAGGCAAGATAAAATAAAATTTTCACTTTTTCCTAGTGAAACCTCATTGTGCACTGCCTAGAGGAACACAAATGCAGAAGGCAATATTTAGTAAAACCATTTACAAAAATTGTTTTGGATAACAATTTAAAGGAACATGAAGCGAATCGATGTGTATATCTATCAATGTGCAGGGCTTCAGCTGCATTACACTGACCCATTCAGCCTTCTCATATCTTCTTGCCACATCACTACTACCATTTATGTTGCACAATATCAGGACTTTAGGTAATGCCACGGAATGGAAAAGGAGACAAGGAACAGCAGAAATGCTTTTGTTTTTCACACAGCACACACAGTTAATATTGATATAATTTCAAATTACATGTGTATCAGTTTCAGTCAATACTGACATTGCTTGAGTTTCCCACCTCAGTACATTAGTACACCAAAATTAGTGTCAATATTTGTTATAACCTCCCTCCGTAAAATGATCTATAAGCAGATTTTGAAGCCTGTATCACATACACTGTTTTTCTAAACTCAATACATTTACACATTCTACCACACAAGTAGATGTACAACAGCTTGAATTTCTTCAATCAGTACTTTCCAGAGTGCTTAGGAAAGCACACCAATGCCAGTCTCAATTTCATTACTGATGGCATTCCAAATTAAATGTATCCGTTTTTACCTTGGGAGGTGAACTGTCATTCACTGCTACTGACCGTTGCCAGTCAGTGGAGTGCAGTGCCAAATGGTGCACAAACAATAAAGGAAAAAGACACATTTTGAAACAAGTACTTTAAATGTACATTTCTGATGTTTCCTCAACTTTATCTTGCAACAGGAACCTGCATGGTTATGAACTGTTAAACCATGGTATTACAGCAATCAGATAAGATAATTTTCTGTATTTGTCACAGACAATGACATAGATTAACAAGAATTAAAATTACAAAATGTAGAAAGCTGCCCAAATGAAGGAAACACACTCCAATAAATGAGCCAAGTAAAGTAAAATCAAATAGTTAAATTTTATTCCAAAGTTTTCCAAATGGTAAGCGCTTTCACAATAACATAGTATTGCTTCATCAGACCAATTTATACATACATATATATATATATATATATATATATATATATATAAGTGCATGTATAATATATACATAACATAAAATATTTCAACAAAGTAATAACTAATGATAATGTAAACCTTTTTTGCATTTATTATTATGAACTGAAACTCTAGAATTACAATGGATTCTAAGATTAGGTTCTCATAGGGGACATTGTCTAAATAACAGTGTTCCCCATAAACCTGATTTGAAATCCAGAAGGGTTAATAAATGCAAAAAAGTTTACATTATCATTAGTTATTACTTTGTTGAAATGTTTTGTTATGTATATATTATACATGCACATATATATATATATATATATATATATATGTATAAATTATTTTAGGTTTATGCTCTATGTATGTCTTGATACATATTTATTTATTTATGCTTTATATATACGGATATATGCATATGTAACAATAACTCTGATTTTATCAAATATTAATTTTAGAACTGGGTTTCAAAGTATACATATATACATGTTTAATATGTTGCATGGGTATTCAATCGAAGCTTGATGCTTTATGGTTTAGTTTAAATGAACTTGTGCGTTCAGGTTTCGAGTCATGAACTGGAATGCCTTTGTCTTTAAACTGTAATTGATGCTTGGTTTGCACGTTCTGAATGGCTGTTTAATTTTTTAATTGTTATTTAAGGACATTCACTTGCTGTTACCTTTGGTCTGATGAAGCAATATTATGTTATTGTGAAAGCGCTTACCGTTTGGAAAACTTTGAAATAAAATTTAACTATTTGATTTTACTTTACTTGGATCATTTATTGGAGCGGGTTTCCTTTATTTGGGCAGCTTTGTACATTTTGTAAGTTAATGTTCACTTTTTTGGGTGTCTTAACAACTGAATGAGGCGTTCTATTGACAAAATGTAAAAAACCCCAGTGATACGAAACGCCACTGAAATCGCTTATCCACTCACAGCTGTCAGCCAAAAATTCTTTGTAGGGGTTGAATAAACTTCTACACACAAAAGGTAGATTGGGAAAACAGTTTAGTGAGTGAAAGTGCTTAACGTTTGTGTGGATTAAAACTGCTTTTACAATCTACATTTTGTGTTTAGAAGTTTATTCAACATCTACAAAGGATTTTTGGCTGACAGCTGTGAGTGGACAAGCAATTTCAGTGGTATTTTTAGGTGTCTTGGAAGAATTAAAATGGATTAGCTGTACTCATATTTTGACATTGTATCAAATCACATTGAAAGTGTGACAGAAACAAGTTAGGAAAGTTGTCCTTTCTTATTTGCCAGTACATGTCTAGATGAGTGAGATATTGGCAGCAGTTGGGATACCCATGTACACACACAATATTAAACAAAGACTGCAAACAATGCTGGTGTATTTCTCCCTCTCTTTATGGTGCCTTATTCCTTTATCTATGCTTTGCTAACAGCAATGTTATCTGACTTTTATTACATATGGTAACTGTATTAGTGATTAATGTACCCCATTGAATATGCACATTTCTTAATAAGAGGCAGTGACTGGTGGTCATTAAAACAGCATTTTATTGTTAGGAATTATGTTCATCCTTGCAGTGCTAGTGAGTGTGCATGCAGTCATGTAGCTCCTTACACAATGTTTTCCTTCCCTGCACTTAGCACAGATTGTGGTATTCATGAATGATAATGATTTAACACGTCATCTGCATATTCACAGTGCTTAGAAGGATGACTCTGCACTATATAAAGGTAATTGTATAGTTAATGAACTTGTATTGTAGTAGGTAGATTGACTCCAGAAAGTTCAATACTGCTAAATACACACACGTCTGGAGATTTATCTACTGTTTAAACTGCTTTGTCAAAGTATATTGCTATTTCTTACATAATGCTTTTAGTGTAAGATTAAGGATGAATTACATTGCCCAGTACAAACCATTTTTATGTATCTGTTTTTTCTTTATCCTTTACTCTTTGCATACCCATATATATCAGTTATTTTTCTGCATTACAATGTTTGGCAAAGGATGCTACCTGGCATTGATTATGTAGGTTTTTGGAATCTGAACAGTTATTGTAGAAGAGTGTAGTATAACTTCATAGCAAAGTCAGGTATTTTTACATGTGTAGCCTAAAGAATGTGTTATGATTGTGATATCTACCTGGCTGTCCTCCACACCAGTGGAGATGACACTATAAAGGTTTTCTCCATTTTTACTTGTACATTGTGAACAAGTATTGCTAATGGAGTGATATATTATCCAATTACACAACTCTTGTCTGTATTGCAGAACTGTTACATTTGTTATTTTTATTAATATATTTTGGGAGAGGTCTGTCTTAACTTGTGTGTAATTATAGGGAGCATTAACTTTTAAATGGCTATGAGCATGATGATGCATACATTCATATATAATTGAGTTCACAGCCATTCTGTCTGTGCATTATACATTTAATTTCGTGTCTGTTTTTTGTTTCATCTAATAAAGAGATATGACAGCCAAGAAGAAATAAGCATCCTGCAAGCCACCATTCACTGATACAGAAAGCTGTGCCATTATCCAGGCCATGCATTTGCCACTGAGCTTTTGTCTTAGGGAAAGGTAGAGGTGACAAATTTTCCCAAGACAGGATATGGCAGCAGGTGGTCAGATTACATCAATACTGTCAGAGGTCATAGGACAAGTTACTCCCAAATATGACACCAGGCAAGTGATATGATAATCTCTACCAACTGTAGGGTAGCTGCAGTTTCCTGGGAACAGGTGGCTATGGGAGGTTGTCCTGCTGCCAAACCACCATTAACTGAAACACAGGAGTCTCTGTCCACTGTCAGAGAGCCATATAGCTCTGCAGAGGGTTCACACAGAATCCTTGATGCTGGTGCTGATGTAGACAACAGACAGTGCCTTAAGTAGAACTTCCAGGTATGCAAAATAAAAATAATTGTAAGTGTCCTTGTATATATCTTTATATACATATATCCTATATGTCTGAAATATTTAGAGAAAATGATAAGTGTGAGTTAGATGACACAGTAACAGAGAGAGTGAGATAGAAGAGGGAGTTGGAGGAATTCAACTGGTCAATAAATGTTTATATGAGATCATTCTTAGTCTGCATGTATAAAGGGGATTGTTCTCTGTTTCTTGTTTCATTAGCACTGTAATGCAGAGCCAGTTGATTCTCACCATAGCCATTGTGAGGGTGAGGTGCCACACATGAGGGTTGGTAGAGGTGTTCAGAGGAGGCCTACTGTCCACCCTCCTCATGATGTGTTGTGTCATTAGGTGTCACTAGACATATGCGTAGGGTCATAGTGGAGATACAGGCATGTTCCACTAGGGTCTCGGAAAAGATAGTACTAAACTTCATGTATTCTAATGTGCATGACACCCTAACTATGTGAGTGACTCCTTGGACAAAATGAATGCCACACTAGATCAGGCAGTGTCTGCAAAGGAACATCTGCTGAGTGAGGGTGGGCATCCATGTGGTCAGACAGCTGCTCCATCTTCTGGTGTTAGCACACATGGGTGTGCCAGATCCCACTCCCATAGTGGCACTACTTCTACTGCTCCATCAGTGATTGTGGTGTCCACACCCAGATGTGGTATTCCATGGGGTAGTCCTGGACATAGTGATGAGGAGAGCTCATCCTGCAGACATTATTCATGTTCATGTAGCACCCCGACTTCTAGCCAGGGACCTGGAAGTAGCAGGGCAACTCTTGGCAGAGGTAGTTCAAATGATCAGGAATGATCACACTGAGCTGACTACTCTACCATTCACAGCTCAAACCTGTTCAAAATGCCAGGATGTAGTGCTAGCACACTGCTTGATTGTGTTCATGCAGACACATACACACTCACTGAAAAAAAAATCACTTGCCCATACCACCTCACACACATGCAAGCTATCTAAACACTACTGTTGAGTGCCATACGTCTGTTGTTAATAGCCCTGACCACTATATACTTTAAATGGCACGTGTTTCTTACTCGCACATGTGCATTTCTTTGGTGTCAGTCATATCCTCCTGTCACCAACCTCATCCTCCTGCCACCAACCCCAACCACCCTGTGCAAATGATGATGACTCAATTTATGTCAGATGCACACAGTGAATAGCTATTGCTTGCTTACTCATAAAATTGCATTTATCAATATATTTGATTTCTTGTTCCTAATCATCTATGAATGATTGCTTATATAATTGTTGAACCAAATTTGCATTTCAGTTAGTATTGTAAGTAAAGCAGTCAAACCAATAGGTACTTAAGTCTTACTTCTTGATATGCTTCTGCAAATGAGAGTATAATTGACCTGTTCCATGGTTTAAAGACAGTGGTCAATTGAAATACTTGATGCATAGTATTGGGTAGAATATGTAACTGCATATTACAAACATTGGACATATGAGCTATTATTGACATACTTATACACTTCAAACAAATGCTCTGCTTAGGGACATACTGTATACATATTTCTATATGAGAGTAGTCTGTTAAGTAACCTTTTTTTTTCATTACAGGTTCCACACTTACCTTGTATTACTGTAGGTTCAAATTATGTCCTTGGCAGTTGTCCTTGTCTGATGCTATTAGAGCACAGCCATTACCTGGTTAAGTAATGGTTGTGGAGTTTGGCAGGTAACAGTTTTCCTATTTGTATGAAGGTGGGATCTTAGGTTTTAACCTAGGTAGTGAATGTGTGTGTGCTAGCCCTTGTCTCTTAGCAAGATCCAGGGCATACTGTGCACATCTCAGTCTGCCAGCACCATCTGCAGCTGATGGTTCTCCCTCAGATTCCTCATCTGTGTCTGCTGCTGGCATTGCCTGTGGTACGTAAAACTGTGGCCGTGCCCCTTGTCATCCTTAATGAAGCTGTTTCCAGGTAATAATAGTGTAACGTGGCACATACTGTACGTATTTGGTCAGAGGTGCCTAGGTCATACTGCAGCACACCTCCTGATGGGTATAGACACCAGAACCATGAGTTGAGCAATCCAAACACATTGTATGATATTCCAAGTTTGAACATGGACCTCATTGTATCCTTTCTTAGTGGGGTTGTGTGAGTTTCTTATGGGTGGTATGAGCCAGGGCTCCAGCACATAACCTGCATCACCCACAAGCAGCCTTTGTGGAAAGTCACCCCTAGCAAACCTTGTGTACAGTTTACAGGTGTGCCATATGTGTGAGTTGTGAAAACTGACTGGGTTACCTGCACAGACACTGTAGATGATCCTTTGGGCATTACAGACAATCTGACAGTTTTTAGTGCAATATCCTTTTCCATTGATGTGCCTCCTTCCCTGTTCACCGGGCGGGGCATTTATTTCTATGTGTGTGCAATTTGTGGACCCCAACACTTCAGAGAAGTGTGCTATCTGCATGGTTCTTGCTCTCTCCTGTGGGCTGCATGGGAAACATATGTGATCACTTGAATGTTGCAATATTGCATTTAAAAACTGATGTAATATTCTACAGGCTGATGCCTGTAACACCCCTAAAATATATCCTGTGGGTCTCTGGAAAGTACCAGTAGCTAGTATACATAATGCTACACATACCTTTGTTTCCACTAGGATGGATTCTCCACAATTACCCTGAGGCCTGGGGTGGGGGTGGGGGGGCAGCAGACTTTACATAGTCCCTCCAGTGCTTCCCTATCCACCCTGTACAACTCAGTAATGTCTGTGTCATGCACTCCATGATAAGTCAGATGAGGTCTAAACACCAATCTTCATCTTCTTCTTCCACAAGGTGTGGAAGCAGCAGCACCATGATTTAAAGCCTGTTGCACATATAGCATAATGATAGCAGCAGCAAACCTTAACATTTATTTTGCTAAGTGCAATCATGCCTGTTATCCAAAGAGTTTTGGAGTTCAGGGCAAAGGAGAGCATTGACCATACACAATTTCTTTATAGCTTCCTGAATACAGTACAGATTCTATTATCTGAACGTCAATTATCAGAAACCTCAATTATCAGAACCAGTCTTCCAAAGTTTTCAGGTAGGAAAAATCATAAAGTCTGAATATGTAAACATTTTACGTATTTCCCTGAGCAAGGTTTTTGAGCTTGCAGCCAGATCATGTGTGAAAAATATTCGTTATTGTCCACTGGAATCGGTGAATGGTTGAAAAGTGTATTCCTGCATGCAGAAAAAAACAAGATTTTAGAAGTTTTTTATCCAGTTCAATTATATGTCTGATTATCCGAACTACCCTAGGTCTCAATTAGTTCAGATAGTCAACTCTCTACTGTAGCTCCAGCATTTTGTATTGGTAAATTAACATGCAGTTTGGCTCTTTATGCTGTCATTGGCATATTCTGCCATTTCCAAATAAAACTCAGCAGCACGGATCAATGAAGGCTGTCTTCTTACTCCAAATACTCCACCAATAATTCCAAGAACAGTACGAAAAATACAAAATGTAAACTTTATTCCACTACAAAAATAAACAGGATTAAGCGCTATTTTTGTAGTGGAATAAAGTTCACATTTTGTATTTTTCGTACTGTTCTTGGAATTATTGGTGGAGTATTTGGAGCAAGAAGACAGCCTTCATTGATCCATGCTGCTGAGTTTTATTTGGTTACGGTTGTTACTGTTGATATTCTGCCATTTCCTTTTGCTTTATGGCTCTACACATTGTGTACGGCCATTTAATAAATGCCAAATAGTGCACTTGTGCCATCAACACTATAGCTGCACTTAGTGTACCTGTTAATGAATCCAGCCCATAATTTATTTTTCATTTACTTATTTATTTATTTATTTAGATATGTTAACTGAAATAAAGCACTGATCCTAAAGGACATTTTTCAGGCTCAGTCTGGGGAAAGAAAATAAAAACGACTTGTAATTTTTAAAGGTGAAAATGTAAAATAACAGCAAGTAAATAGCATAATGTAAAACAAGTAAATACCATATTTCCCCAAAAATAAGACCAGGTATTATACTTTTTCCCCTGCAGAAATACACATTAGGCCTTATTATCAGGGGATGACTTATTTATCCCCCCCCCCCGTACAACAATCTACATTTATCCATTTATTCATGTACAAAAATCGACATTTATTCATGTACACAAATCAACATGTATTCATGTACAAAAATCTACATTTATTCATATACACAAATTGATATTTATTCATGTACACAAATTGACATTAATTTGGTACTTTTCCATTATTGGGCAACAGTTCTAGGTAACACATTAACAGTTGTGTGAGAATTCTACATAAACAAAGCAACAAACATTTCAGCTTCAGAATATCTACACCTTGGCTGTCACAGTGCAATATTTCATGCTTAACAGAAAGTGCAGAAAAATATCAGTACGTGTGTATTGGAGGAGGGGGATAAAACAGGTGAATAACTGTCACGTTTTGAGTGGTGATGCTTTCTTTATTCCTTACCCAAACCGTAAGAGAAGAATGATGGAAATTCATAAAAATGAAGTCTGAGAACTAGTGGCCTTACTTTGTAATTACCCATTGATAATGAAATGTTACCTTAATACAATAAAGTCAAAAAACTGACAAGAGCTTGCTGGCAGCTGAAAGCAGAAGCAATCCATTCTGTTGCCCTGATAATGAAAAAATTATTCAAATGCAGTCATGTCATCTTCTTCTGGAACATTGTCATAAGTCTCCAACTCCCGAATTCTGGCCTGAATTTCTTGCGACTGCATTTCCTGTAGAACCATTGGCACCAATCTGTCATGCCTAACAATAGATCTCTCCTTAAATGAGCCCAAGTCACGACATCTTGAAGGCTAGGCTTCACAAAGTTTCCATGCTGATTTCTTTCCATTCTATTTTCAATGGTCCTTGAATGGCTTGTTTATTGCACAATCAAGAGTCTGGAGATAGGCAGTCATTCCTGCGGGAATCATTATTTGATATATTCTTCTCTGTGCATGTCTTTAGTGTGGTGAGTGCTGGCTGAATTCCAGACTAGCAGACCTCTTTTGCCACCTCGCAAAACAAGTGGCAGCATTACATTAACCCACTTCCTTATAACTGCTTGTGTGCACCAGGCTTTTTTGGTTTCAAAAATGTAAATGCCTGAAACATGTTCAGTCTTATCTTTCTTGCCCTTACTAATGATTAGAGGTGGGATTTTCTTTCCATCTAGATGAATTGCCAAAATACAGGTAACACGTGCACTTTTGCAACCAATGGAGGGAATGTAGATTAACAAGGCACCCCCCTGATCAATTGTTGTTTGCGATCCTTGGCCCATAAACACTGCAGTTTCATCCATTGCAATCATGTTGGAGATTTGGTATTTAGAAAAGTCTATGCCATCAACAAAGGACTTGAATGCAAGTGCACGTTTAATAATTTAGTATCTTCCAGCTTGAACAGTGTTGCCGATCTTCATAGAGACAGTTCATATCGCTGAAGGAAGCCATTCAGCCAATGTTGTGATGCTTTGAATTCTTCTGTGGGTATTTCTAACTGTGGTGCCATTGCAAGGGCAAATGCTTGAATATCAGCCCTGCGCATAACGAGAGCCTTTGCTCTCCTGTTAGCAGTCCATTCACAGATGATGTCTTCCAGCTCAGGAAATAATAGTTGCTGACCTGATCCACACTTGCACTTTTTAGCATTTCCCTCGTTCACCCATTGACTGAGGTTATTGTACTCTGCTCATCATTTTTGGACCATTCGGAGATCCAACTTCTTCTCTTTGCAGAAAGCCATCAGATTCTTTCCCAGGAGTTCTCCATGATTCCTTTCTTGTACTCGATGGAATAGCTCTTTCTTTTTGCACTCATCTTGTCTGGGGGGGTAATTGAAGACTTACGAGACAGGAGTGGCAACACAAAATGGAAACAGTTAAGAAGACACAACCACACCCGTTCATTATCAAGTTAGCACATTTTACATGCGTTGTCTGTACTTTAACCAATCAAAGTACACTTGCCAGTGTTTATGGGCCAAGGATCTCAACCGTCAAGTGCGAGTGAGTTTTATGGTTACAGTAAGAATCATGGAGGACTCCTGGGGAAAGAACCTTACGACTTTCTGCAAAGAGAAGAAGTTGGGTGTCAGAATGGTTTGAAAATGGCAAGCTGAGTATGATAACCTCAGTTAACAAGTGTCAATAATATTATTATTTTATAATTCAATATGTTCATCATGTGTTGTTGACTATCTTAACTGGGGCTTATTTTTGGGGTAGGGCTTATATCATGACCACCCTGGAAAAACATGCTAGGCCTTATTCTCTGTTTAGGTCTTATTTTTGGAGAAATACAGTAGTAGAGACAATGAAACTGATGAAGAATAATGTTAATAAAAACAATGCAGTAATGTGAGAAAGTCTTAAGAAACAGTTGGAAATGAAAAAGCTAATGCATAGAAAGAGAAGAGAAGAATAGCATGAGAAAATATAGAAGTAGTGAACCAAAAGAAACCATGTGTGTGTGTGTGTGTGTGTGTGTGTGTGTGTGTGTGTGTGTGTGTGTGTGTGTGTGTGTGTGTATATATACACACATTCATGCCTGCATCACTGGAACAATTTAGTCTACAAAATCCTTTAACTGCCAAAATGGTCACTTGCCAGCTAGAATAAATGACATAGCTATGCTTGTCCTGGCAGAGATGACTCACTGAATGTTCTGGCATACATTATGTTCCACTAGCAGGATTGCAAATGAATATATAATTTCACATAATTGCAACCAACTACATGTGCAATTTCTCTTGAGACAAAGTATGGATGTGTACTCTTCCATAATCAACTGGACCTTCAAAACATTGAACTAGAGGTGTCATGTGAGTTATGTTAAAGGGGATATTAATTATTGGTCCCATTAAAAATCTGCTTCTGAATTCAAGGTTCTGCATGGCGGTAACATAGACATCAGTCCATACTTTTGTCAAATGTTACACTAAATACCTTAAATTCTAGAGCTGCACTTAGCATATCACCTCTACCCAACCCATGGCTCTATTATCAGATTACTGCTTCAAAAATCAATCATTTCCAGAGTTCTTATGAAACAACATAGCCCAGTTATGTGAGTAGTAACCATAATAATAGATATTCATGAGTGAGAGGAGTGTATTACCTACATTGGTCATTAATATTCTTTTACCTCCTTCTCCATTTGCTGTGGATTCTAGTTTATACTTTGTTACCATTTTTTCTTCACTTTACCATTATTTTTGCAATTGTATCCTAAATGTTTACTTGCTTGCCTTTTCTGAGCAATATAGTAATACATCATAAGGAAATGCTAAGCAGAAAATTGTAGACTGCTCCATTCACACTAATCCTGCCCATGTGCAAGGAATATACCAACAAGACATGTCCCCCAGCATTATACTGCAGATGTCTTATCATTAAATTTGTTCCCAGAGTAACACAGATTTTGACATCTTTATCTATTAGATGCTCTTTTTTCTTTTCAGGATATAGTGGTTTGCAGAACCCCCATGTAACTGCACTCCAAGTCAGACTGTCAACTAGTCACAAGTGGAGTCCCACAGGGTTTGGTCCTGGGTCCTCTCCTGTTTGGTATCTACTTCTCTGAAGTCCAGGCCAACATGAAGGGACTCTGGCTGACAAAGTTCACAGATGATTGCAAGTTGGGAGCTATTATTAACTCCCCAAGTGATGTTGACATCCTACAGAAAGGCCTCGCTGAGACCAACGACTGGTGTCAGAACCATGGCCTTAAGCTCTATGCCAAAACATGTGTGGTCATCCCCTTTGGAAAAAAAAACAGTTCCCATGAATTACCACATCAATGGTAGTCCACTGAACACAGAAGGCATTATAAGAGATCTGGGAACACAGGTTGACAGCAACCTCTCTTTTGACAACCACATTGCCACTGTGGTCAGAAAGTGCTTCTTTGTGGCACATCATATTACTAAGGATGATAATTGTCTCCCTCATTAGGCCAATCATTGAGTACTATTCCCCATTTGGCATGTACCTCACTAAACATCTGCAACAACTGGACAGGCCGCAAAAGTACCTCAAAAAGAGGATCCTAGGCCTTAAACATTTGTCCTATATGGACAGACTAAAAAAACTCCAACTATTCTCTGTCTCATATCACCTACTTAGATGCGCTCTCTGCTTGACTTACAAAGCCATGTCTGACCCAGCTCTGTTAGAAATGCTACATCTAAAGAAATCCCAATCCCTCCGCACCACATACTCCAGAGACCTCAACTTCATTACCATAATCAACAGAACATGCTGGAGGGACAGGTTCATAACTCAGGGACTGCCCATGCTACGGAATAGACTTCTCATACATGTCAAGCAGAGCACCTCACTGGCCCTGTTCAAGAGACATCTTAATGAGTGGATGGGAAATAAAAAAATCACCCCAGGGATCACTCCAGTGGCTGTACTTGACTGAGGCACTGAGAACTAAGGTCGGGTGGCACGATGCCAGGGTAATCCTATGGGCTAGACTTGTAAAGGCTCCTGGGCCATTAGCCTAGTACACATCTATGAACCTATGAACCTATAATCTACCTTCAGATTTCTGTTTTTATTTTTGCTATGTATGCTTTCTTAGGGTCATATATGTTACCTTATACATGGAACAGATTAGATGAAGTAACAAATACTTCTGCCTCAACAGAATTTTTGTCTTATGCTTGGATGACATAATTTATTTCCAAGTTTAAACTTGTTAAAATGAGTATGTTTTTGATTAGACCTTAGAACTATTGCTGTTGTGTTCTTAAAATTGGTAAAATTGGTCTAACAGCTTTTGTGTTATATGATTGTCTCAAACCATGTATTTTGTCTTGCTGGTATAAGAATATTACCTTTTTGTAAAATCTGCATATCATTGCTAGAACCTCCTTGTGTTCTGACTGATAGTGCTTCTCAATCTGGAAATATAGAGCTGATAAGTATATTTTTGGCATTTCAACTGTTCAGAGTTCTGCACTGTATTTTTCAGTGAATTATTTATATATTTGCTGGCAGAATTTTGTTTACTGATCTGTGCTGAAACTCCCACCCTATTGCTGTTGTGTTCTTAAAGTTGGTGGCTTTTGCGGTTGCCCGCCCCTACTGTAAATCTGATCTGGAACACTTTTCCCAGTCCCATATCTTTAGCTTATTTTACCTAATACAGAGATCATTTGGGAAGGCTAAACCCCTTAGTCCCTTAACCTTGAATTGTCTTCTGTTCCTGGTCTCTCCCTTTTTACTTTATATAAAAAAAGACATTTATTCAGCTGCTTATATTTTTCTAATTTGTGTTTCTTCCTACTACTCTGTTACTTCATCTTGCTTTGCTTTGTCCTGCTACTTCCTGCCTGTTCTCTAAAGTGTTCAACTGCATCTTTTATGTTGCATTTATTACTGCTTGTTTATAGTCTGTCTAAACTGTTGTGTTATTCTAGGCTCTTAGTTTTGGTTTAAGCACTTGGGCTTTAGGCCCACCCCTTAGCTCTCCTTGGCCTTTCTCCCTCAGATTCTGACAAATATGGATGGACAATTTCCTACAGTTTTTTCCTGCCAGTCGGGTTGATATGGGCATCCTGATACAGTGTAGCAACTGCCTCACGTACACAGACAACCATCTACTACTACCACCTAGGAACACAATTTGTAAGAGATGCAATTACATTAGGAACCTAGATTCCAAGCTCTCTCCCCCGCAAACCAGTATATCTGGCACCAAAAAGGTTATCAGCACATTCACTACACCTCAAACACCACCCACACCTACACAACACACACCTACATATGCAGAGGTCCTCCACATAAACATACCCAAGCAAAGGAAACCTCCGAGGCAAAAACACACGCAATCTCCACAGCCCTCCATACCACATACCATGCATAGCCCACATACCTGTGTCTCACAGCCACAAAGGCTTCACCATAAACCTAACATATTAGTCATAGGAGACTTCATTGTGAGACACACAGATGTGCCTCTCACCAGGCTGGATAAGGAGAAAGTCACGATTACTTGTCTGTCAGGTTCCAGAATCCTCCATATCACATAAGCACTCGAGTCTCTCAACAACAGGTACTGTTATGACTCTGTCATAGTCCATGTTGGCGTGAATGACTTGAGACGTACCTCTCTGGACTATATGAAGAGAAACATGACTGAGCTTGCTGATTATGTGTTCCAGGCAGGTATGTCCCTAGCCTTAAACAGCATTCTGCCATCACTCAGAATGATGCCTCAATACAAACAGAAAATGATTTACTTTAACAAGTGGCTTAGTTTCTGGTGTCATTCCAGGAGGATCCAGTACCAGACAGCCTGGGAAGATATGATCGACAGGCCATGATGTTTTGCCAGAGATGGCCTGCATCTGTATTACCTGGGCTTCAGGTTTCTGGCAAAGGCTCTTGCCTCCCCATATAGTGCTTTTTTTAGGAGAAGTGATGAGGTTAAAACTGCCAACATAAAAATTTCAACACAACACAAATTAAAGGTCATGCTGCTAAACCCTAGGAGTCTAAGCATGAAACTGCACTCATCTGAAGCATTCCTAACCATGGAAAATGCTGACATTTGTGCATTCATAGAAACTTGGTTCAAAGCTGAGGAAAGCACCCCAGCCTTACTTGCTTACTCATCCTATCATACATTCAGACCCCAGGCTGTGGGCAGTAAAGCCAAAGGAGGTGGAGTTTCAATATACATTAAAGACATACACACCTCCAGGCTGGTCAGACAATATGACACAAAGAAGACACTCTAGGTGCAGTTAACCATTGACAAGACCCCTATTCAAATTATAGCTAGCTACAGGCCCCCAAATCTGACTCAAGATGACCAGTCTGTCTATTTGGAACTGTTCAAATCTATCAGAATTCAACCCTTTACCCTGATTCTGGGTGACTTTAACTTCCCAAACATAGATTGGAAGAACTACTCATGCCATACCACAAATGCCCAGAGATTCCTTGATTTTTCATTGCAAATGCCTTGGAACAGCTAGTCGATACCCCACAACAGGTGATAATATTTTGGAACTGGTATTAACCAACATGGGTAACCACTGCACCATCCCTATAGTATCATATTTCCTGGTAAGATCCGACCACAAAGCAGTCACTTTCAAAATCACCATCTCCCCCAACACCCCCCCCCCCCAGCTAGGATCAGACATAAAACCTTCTCAAAAGCTGATTACAGCTTCCTGAGGGATGGTATAAACAGCTTCACAGCCCCCTCCCCTCTGTAGTAACTGGCACCAATATCCAAAACTACACCAAAACACTATATGAGGATTTATATAGATGCATGGAATCAGGAATACCCAACAGGACTAAATTGTCTTCCGCAAGGAAGAGTAAACCTGTCTGGTGGACATCTGTGATAAATAAACTCTATAACAAAAGAAAAAAATTGCTGTCCAAGACCAAGAAGGAGTAGGTGCCCAATTGGAAACAATGTATTTTTAGCTTGATCAAGCAAATAAGAGCACTAGTGAAATCCTCCAAAGTAAACTTTGAGTCCAAATTGGCCACATCTACTAGAGACAATCATAAGGCCTTCTTCACATATGTCCGCAACCTCAAAGGAAACACCCAGATCTGTTCAGACCTGATGGTCAAGGACACCACATATACAAATGCCATAGATATAGCAAACTTGCTGGCTGACCGATTCAGTGAAAACTTTACCCCTCTGCCCCCCCCATCAGTAAATCAGGACATTCCCCACTACCTGCCCCCTTCCCCTTATATCTAGAGAACAGGTCATCACTGCTCTCTCAAAGGCAAAAAATACAGCCTCCATGAGACCCGATAACATCCCAGGCTACATCCTATGTGAACTCAGGCAGGAACTTGCAGCACCATTAGCCTCCCTATTCAACCAAAGCCTGAATACTGGCTTCATCCCAGCTGAGTGGAGGACAGCCACTGTCATCCCTTTACACAAAGGTGGAGCATCCATTGGTCCGGGAAATTATAGACCCATCAGCCTAACAAAAAAAACACAAGTCCAAGCACTTTACCAGAATTCCTATTTCCTTTTATTGCACTAGATCTAGTACCTCGGCCTTTCGCCTTCACGGATCACAAAAAGTGTATGCTCTGAACATCTTTTTATACATATGCATACACAGTAAAAGGCAATTAGCACAAACAGCTTATCCAATTATTCAATTATTCAGTTTCATCAATTAAATCAACATTACATCAAATTCATCACATTTTACTGAAAACATTAATAATAATAGAATCTATCTTTCTACACATATATATCTATTCAATTTTTTTAAATGTTATTAATTATATAACTATTTATAAAAAATATTTCATTACTAAAAAAATTTTTTTAAAGGTAATTTAATTATTTTACTCTTTAATAATTTACTACTTATAAATTAATCAAATCTAAATAGCCAATTCTAAATTAAGTCCGAAGGGCTTTAAAGTTCCAAATTTTAAAATCATTTTAGTCTCTAATTCAAGTAACTTATAAAGATAATGATTTCCTCCCATGGAAAAAGGTTTACCCAAAACACAAAATTACTGCAGTAAATATGTTTCTACATGCTACTAGCATGCATCCGGAACATTTATTACGTCCATTATCCTTAGGTGAATTTCAAAGAATATTAGATCATACTAGTGATTTAAGGGAGAGAAAAAATGAATTGAATAATGTAGAGATGAGACTAAGTGAGAGGGGATATGATAAAGAAGAACTACTAAAGTGTAAAATGAAAGTACTTGGGGAGATTTATGAGGGCCCATGTGGTCATAATAAATCAAGATATATTAAGGATAAATCGGTAGTTAGAAAATGTGTTGGAAAAAAAGATATTGATCAGGAAAAATTGTTTTTTGTAACAAAATTCTCTCCTTTTTCGGATGAAATAAGGAGAATAGTAATGAAATATTGGTATTTAATTAAAGAGGATGATAAAATTGGTCATTTGTTCCCTGAGTACATTACATTCTCTTACAAAAGGGGAAAAAATCTAAAAGAGCTATTAAATTATAACTTTTTGAAAGGGAATGAAATTGATAATACAACTCCAGGTACATTTCCATGTGGCCACTGTAGTCTATGTGATAGGGTGATAAATGTGGAGACTATTAATGGTGTTTCCTTTAAACCAAAATTCTATTTTAACTGCAGATCTATAGGGGTTGTGTATGCCTTATGTTGTTCGTGTTTAGACATTTGGTATATTGGGCAAACATAAAGAATGGTGAGAATTTGTGTTTTGGAGCATCTAAGAGACATTATGAATCATTGTGAAGGAAGTCCTGTGGCCCAGCATTTTGCTGAGAAACATGGTGGTTCCCCAAATTGTTTAAAATTTTGTGTTTTGGGTAAACCTTTTTCCATGGGAGGAAATGATTATCTTTATAAGTTATTTGAATTAGAGTCTAAAATGATTTTAAAATTTGGAACTTTAAAGCCCTTCGGACTTAATTTAGAATTGGCTATTTAGATTTGATTAATTTATAAGTAGTAAATTATTAAAGAGTAACATAATTAAATTACCTTTAAAAAAATTTTTTTAGTAATGAAATATTTTTTATATACAGTTATATAATTAATAATATTTAAAAAAATTGAATAGATATATGTGTGTAGAAAGACAGATTCTATTATTATTATTAATGTTTTCAGTAAAATGTGATGAATTTGATGTAATGTTGATTTAATTGATGAAATTGAATAATTGAATAATTGGATAAGCTGTTTGTGCTAATTGCCTTTTACTGTGTATGCATATGTATAAAAAGATGTTCAGAGCATACACTTTTTGTGATCCGTGAAGGCGAAAGGCCGAGGTACCAGATCTAGTGCAATAAAAGGAAAAAGGAATTCTGGTAAAGTGCTTGGACTTGTGTTCTTTTTGTTTTATTTGTGGCTTGAATAGGTGTTTGGAACCATCAGCCTAACAAGCCTGATCTGCAAGGCCATGGAATGGATTATCATGGACCTCATTAACAAGGACATTGGCAACCTCCAAACTCTTGACCCCACACAGTTTGGCTTCATCAAGGGGAGTTCATGTCTGCTAAATGTGGTCAACTTCTTTCAGACAGTCACCAAAGCCATGGACAAAGAGAAGATGGTGCACACCGCCTACCTTGACCTGGCCAAAGCCTTTGACACTATTCCCCATTTGGGCATAATAGATAAACTCTCTCAACTGTCATCAATCCATATGTCACCAGATGGATAGCAAACTGGCTCACTAATAGAACCCATGTAGTCAAAATAAGGAAAGCCACCTCAAGCAGTAGACCCGTAACAAGCAGGGTACCCCAGGGTTTGGTCTTGGGGCCTCTGTTATTTGGGAAATGCTTTCCAGATGTGCAGGCCAAAACCAGTGGGCTATGGCTGATCAAGTTTGCAGATGACTGCAAGTTGGGTGTTGTCATCAATTCCCCTAGTGATGTAGACATCCTCCAAGAGGGTCTCACTCAGACAAATGACTAGTGCCAGAAACATGGCCTCAAGCTGAATACCAAAAAATGCATCATCATCCCCTTTGGGGAGAGTAATGTCCCCACAAATTATCACATTAATAACAATGTCCTAAGCATGCAATCAGTCATGAGGGATTTGGGCACCCAGGTTGATAGCAACCTGACTTTTGACCACCATGTTGCTTCCATTGTATGGAAAGCTTTCTACATGGCCCGCCTTATAAGTAAGGGTATCTCACCCAGGGACAAGGAGGTCATAACGTCCCTGTAGTCTTTCCTTATTAGGCTCATTATTGAGTACAGTGCCCCTTTCAGCATGTACCTCGCAAAGCACATGCAGCAGATGGAGAGACCACAGAGGTTCCTCACCAAGAGAATCCAGGGTCTCAAACATCTACCATACACAGACAGGCTAAAAGCCCTATCCCTCTACTCAGTTTCATACAGACTCCTCAGAGGTAACCTCTGTCTGGCATACAAGGTGATCATGGACCCCACCTTGATGGGACTGCTGCATATCTGCAAGTCAAGTTTCACTCAAGTAACCCGCACGTGTGGCCTCAACCTGGTCTGTGACATTAACAAGACTTGTTGGTGGGACAGATTTGTGTCCAAGAGACACCCCCCATCTATGGAATAGATTCCCTCACCACATCAAGCAGAGTGCCTCTTTACCCCTTTTTAAGTGCAAACTGGATGGAAAACAGAAAATATACCCTGGGTTTTCACCCATGTCCCTGATGGACAGGGGCATTGGTTGCTGATTTGTCTAAACATGGAATAAACTCTTGGATAGGCTTATAAGGGCCTCAAGGCCAGTAGCCTAGTAACCTCCTATAAGCCTACGATCCTATGAAGAGGCATAGCCAGGAATGTTTTGAAAGTGTCTCCACAAACAAGTCCATTGTTGATACTATCATATGGGCCAAATCACCTAGCCATTCATATTCTTACTTCTCACCAGCTCAGTCTTTCAAACCCCAAATCCTCTCTTCAGACTGAAAACTTATGTTTCTAAATACTATAACCAACAATAAATTATACTAATGCTCAAATGTCTGTCAATATTATTGTTATGCCTTATGTTCAGCTCTGTAGAATTGTTGTATTATTGTTCATAGCTACCTGTATGACTGTGATTGCACTCATCTGGGTTGTATCTGAAACTAGTACATAAATTAGAGTACAACCCTAGAAATAAGCAAACATAATAAATAAATAAACAGGCAAACAAACTTCTAGAATGTAAAACTCACAAGTGCAATATCAGCCCTATTTCCAGGCAAGTACATGTTTCTGAATAGCATACCTTTCTAACACTGTAAAAAAATTAAGCAACAGACTAAAGCAAATATCTATTAAATCAAACAAGCATTCTAAAGATAAAAGGACATTGAACAGAATACATAACCATAACCCATAGTAACTAAGCCAGGGCTTTTACTTCTAAATGCTAGCATGTCTCATGCCACAAAACAAATACATTATTTTTAAAGTGCATTTTGTGGCATGAGTGGTATATACCTCACTACACTCTTGCTTAACAAATGCTTTTGGATAGAATTCAGTGGAACAAAATTCCAAAATCAGCTTATTTGCAAGTGCTTTTCCACATCTGGATTACTGATGAATTCTACTTTCTCATAATGAATCCTAACTTAAATATACAAAGATAATAACTCCTGCTCACTATTATTCTTTGCAGCATTTTTGTTTACCAACCCGTCACATCTGTTCTCATGCTACTTGCCTAATAACTTGACTAACCTTGAATAGCTACAATTTTGATGTTTTTCATCTTGTGCAATAGTCTAATCAATGCTTTCTATCTGTAATTACAGCAGGTAACCCAGAATCATTACATACTACATCAAGGCCACTGAAGGCACTCCAAAATCTGGAAAAAAGAGACATTTTTTGTTGTGCACCTTTACTATGTACCTATTAAAGCTGTTACTCTATAGCCTCATGAAACAGCATATGCCTTAACTAAAGAACACAATGGTAATAGCTTTATAAGTTATAAAACACTTCAGGCAATCAAATACACACACACACACACACACACACACACACACACACACATATGCTTGCACGTGCACGCAGAAACATGTAAAAGAAAAAACTCAGGTGCAGATTCAGTAAAGCCTACACAGTCTGCTAAAACCATGTGCACGTCCTGGCATGATGTGCACATGATAGTGCACAGTTTTGTATTCGGTAAGCTGCACAAACGTGATAAACATCATAGCATGGTAATTACAGCAAGAGCAGCTGAATTGCATGCTAATCAACCAATCCAAAATGAAGGAGCTATTCAACAAGCTATAAAGCAACCATGTAGAATCAGCGCTGGATTTCCCTGTGAATTCCAAAACCTATTGGAATACAGCCATGGAAGCAAGGCTACTTGAAAAGAATGTTAGGGGCTGTTGTTGCTCTTATTCATGTGTATGTGCAGCAGACCCATGTGTATGCTGCTGCTGCTGCTGATGCTAGTAGACCATGGCCAAGAAGGAGAAAGGTTTTTAGACCCAATTTAACTTTTCATAATCTGCATGAGATGGAAATTACAGAGTGCTACAGGGTGGATAGAGACACACTACAGGAACTCTGCAACTTCTGTTGTCCTCAAATGAGAGCAAGGGCAAACCAAGGGGAACCAATACCAGTGGAGACTAAGGTATGTGTAGCACTTGGAATTTTAGCTACAAGAACCTTCTAGAGACCAACAGGGTACATGCTGGGGGTGTCACAGGAATCAGCATCTAGGATTCTCCATCAATTCCTCAGTGCTATGCTGCACTATGCCAGTGAGTACATATATTTTTCCTCTACACCTGAGGACAGATCCAGATCTATGCAATAGTTCTACCCTGAAGTCCCACGTGCCAGAGACTGTACACATGTAGAAATGAAAGCACCACCCGGGGAACAGGGAAGGGTGTACACTAGCAGAAAAGGCTACCACTCCTTTAACTGCGTGTGTAACACTTAGGGAATCATCCTGAATTTGTCTGCTGGTAAACCACACAGTTACCATGACTCACATATCTGGCACAACTCTCAACTTTATAAGATGTTTACTTGGGGGGGGGGGTATCCCACAGGGTCATTTACTGGGGGATGCAGGTTATACACTGGAACCATGGCTGATGATGCCCATAAGAGAGGCACACACACCAACTGAAGAACACTATATTGAGGCACATGCTCAAACAAAAAATATCACAGAGCATGTGTTTGACCTGCTGAAGTTCTAGTTCCGGTGCCTAGGTACATCTTGGGGAGCCCTGCAGTACAATCTCTGTACATGTGCTGAAATATTCATCATCTGGGCTATACTCCACAACATTATCCTGAGAAAACAGATTCAGCAGGAACAGCAAAGGGAAGAACCACACATCCCTCCACCACTGGCAAGGTCTTCACAGCCATATGCAGGTGAGGAGCTGGAGGTGGAACCAGCAACCGTAATGGGTGTAGGCAGACATAGACATGCAAAATATGGACTTGCACTGGCCAAGAAGCAAAGGGCAGCACACACGCTCACCACCTAAGGGTTTATAACCTTCATCCTATGCACATACATACAGTTACATTGATGTCAGGCAACACTCACAACCCATATAATGGCTGTGTACTGCTAGCATCAGACAGAGTCACCCCTGAACTAAAACTCTCACAACTGCTGGATTTCCAAGGTAAGTGAGGAATGTGGAATAGAAAGATAAATGTCTAAGAATAGAGATGAATGGAATATTCTTGCATACTGTTACTTGCTAATGTATGTACTTATAAGGTGAATTATTTTACAGCAATTACATCAACATGTGACAGCAGTGACTTATGTGAATACATGTGTCCTCTATCAACTAATAGGCCTTACTTCTAAAATGTACAGATTTTCACCAAATGTCCACAGTTTGACCTCATATGTTTGTAATGGTAAATCATTAAAGAGTGAAGTTAGAAAATAATGACAGACATTTCAGTTTCAGACCTCATATCCTTCAGAACAAACAAAAAATAACAATACAAAATCTGTTATTCCATCAACTGTCTAAATTTTTAAGACCACAATGTTTAAAAACTCTCCCCATTGTTAGGCATGTGTCACACTTTTATTTATGGCTTGGTCCAGCTTTGTTGGTATAAGACTTTGGGAAAGATGTACACATCATAAAACCCTGTAAGAAAGCATTATAATTTGCAAAACAGCATCTCAAAAACAGATACACTAAGCACTAAGTCAGTTATGCAGCCTGATCATCAGACAAAAGACTTATATATCCCTGAAACCAAAAGATAGGTTCATAGGTAGGTACTAGGCTATTGGCCCTAGGGCCTATATAAACCTAGCCAAAAAGGTACCCTGGCTTTTGCCACCCAAGAAAATTATTTTCCTGTGCCCCTGTCGAGCAGAGCCACAGAAGTAATCCCTGGGGTGAACTTCCTATCTCCCATCCAATCATCAAGATTTTTCTTGAAGAGTGCTAATGAGGAGCTTTGTTTGATATAGATAGGTAGTTTGTTCCAGAGTATGGGAAGTCTCTGGGACAGGAATCTATCCCTCCAGCATGTTCTGTTTATTGTGGTGACAAGATTTAGGTCCCTAAAGCATGTAGCCTGGAGGGATTGGGATTTCTTTAAGTGGAGCATGTCCAACAGCTCTGGGTTTGACATAGCTTTGTATGTTAGGCAGAAATCGCCTCTGAGTTGGCGATATGCAATGGAGTAAAGCTGGAGTTTTTTGAGATGGTCTGAGTAGGGCATCTGTTTGAGGCTGGTAATCCTCTTTGTGGGGTATTTCTGTGGCCTTTCTAGTTATTGTAGATGTCTTGTAAGCTACATACCAAAAGGGGCACTGTATTCTATAATGGGTCTAATGAGTGACGAGTAGAGGGGAACAATGACCTCTTTTTTCCTGGATGAGAAACTTTTTGTGATGAGGCATGCCACATAGAAGGATTTCCTGACTACTGTGGCAATGTGATTATCAAAGGAGAGACTACTGTCCACCTGTGTCCCAAGGTCTCTTATCACGCTTTTGGTGTTAAGTAGACTACCGCCTATGTGGTAGTTCATGGGTACAGAGTATTTACCAAAAGGGATGGCAATGCACTTTTTGGCATTGAGCTTGAGGCCATGGCTTTGACACCAGGCATCTGTCTCAGTTAGGCCCTTTTGTAGGATGTCAATATCATTAGGAGTTTTGATTATAGCTCCTAGCTTGCAGTCATCTGCAAACTTCATTAGCCAAAGACCTTCTGTGTTAGCCTGTACTTCAGAGAAGTAGATACCAAACAGGAGGAGACCCAGGACTGAACCCTGTGGTACTCCACTTGTCACTGGTCTGAAGTCGGATTTGGAGTCTGCTACTTTCACAGTGTGGGTTCTGTCAGTGAGCCAGTTGGCAACCCATCTTGTGACATAAGGATTTATACCTAGTTTAGTGACTTTATCTATAATTCCAGAGTGGGGGATGGTGTTGAAAGACTTGGCGAGATCTAGATAGGTTGTGTGAACCACCTTACCCTCATCTATGGCTTTTGTGACCGCTTCAAAGAAGTCTATCAGATTTAGGAGACATGATCTGCATTTTACAAACCCGAACTGGGTGGGGTCCAGAGTTTGGAGATTACCAATGTCATTGTTTATAAGTTCCATGAGGATACATTCCATAGCCTTGCAAACCAGGCTCATCAGGCTAATGGGGAGGTAGTTCCCATGGTCCGTGGTGGCTCCCCCTTTGAGGAGTGGGATAACCATCGCTGTGCACCATTCAGTGGGCACAAAGCCTGAGGTGAGACTATGATGGAACATGGTACTTAGGTGGGGTGCCAGTTCGTTCTGTAGTTCATGTAGAATGCAGCCTGAGATGTTGTCAGGTCCCATGGATGCTGTGTTCTTGGCTTTGGAGAGTGTGGTTTTTACCTGTGCAACCATGATTACAGGAACTTTGCATTCTTCCAGAAAAGCACAAGCAGGACCAATAAAAAATATTGATAAAGCTCGGCACAGACCGAGCGAAAGCGCTTGTGTTTTCATTGTTTTTCATGGTTTTGTATTAAAGAATTAGCCTTTCTGAGCAGCAGTCTGTCTTGGTTTGGTTTTCCAACTTTGCATTCTTCCCGTATAGAGATGGGCCCTTTAGGGGGTGGTAAAGTTAGCACTGAACCTATCTGCCAGGATGTTGGCAATAAAATGAAATAAACAGTACACACTCCTGAAAAAAGGTGGCTCACAAACAACAAAAATCCAGTCTTAAAAACAAGATGTGAGCACACCAACAAAGCTGAGAAAAAGCCAAAAAACATATAAGCATTTTACTTTGAGTTGCTTTTTATATGGATCTGATGAAGCGGTAACCCCGCGAAAGCGCTCATCCTTTTGTAATAAAGAAGTGTTTTAGGACTTTTTTGGCTTTTTCTCAGCTTTGTTGGTGAGCTCACATCTTGCTTTTAAGCCAGGATGATGGCAATATCATTTGGTTCTGTATATTTAGTGCCATTGTGCTGTAACTCAGAGCAGATCTGAGTGTTGCCATTGAGATTCTTGACATAGCTATAAAAAACAAGGATATTGCACAGTTATCATCATTTCCACAGGGTGTTTGTTTGTGTGTTTGTGTGTGTATGTGTTGGGGGGGAAGAAGGCACAGGCCAACACAAAAAAGTAGTGAATGTGTGTGAGAAAGAAACAGGCAGACATTTGAATAAATTATCAAATGGCCAGTGTGTGTGTGTGTGTGTGTGTGTGTGTGTGTGTGTGTGTGTGTGTGTCTGTATGGCACTCCAGGTGAAACTGGTATGCAAGAATCTGCAAGAACACAGCCAAGTTCTGCGATAGCTCTAAATTCAAGTATGTTGAACGGGTGTGAACCGTGCATGGTAGAGGTCACAGTCCATCATCATCGTCATCATCCCTGACCCTGAAAACTGACTCTGCCAGGAGTTGAGCTGGCATGTCTATGCCCATGGTCAGATGCACTGCTGCTACCTGAATGTGGCTGATGTTTACTGGACAAGGTATCTTCCCCAGTACAACCAGGACCATGACCTCATGGCTTGCCACATCTGGGTGTAGACACCTCAACCACTGATAGAGCAGTGGAAGTAGTGCCAGCATGGGAGCATGATCAGCACAGCCACATCAGCTAACATTAGATGATGTGGCTCACCTATGCCCACGTGGATGCCGTCCCCCTCCCAGCAGACATTTCATCACAGACACCACCCATTCCAACATGTCATTCATCCATTCCATTGAATCGGCAACATGGTGGAGGCAGTCACTCATGGCAGCCTGTGCCACATTTGCTACCCTAAGCGTTTCCTTGGAGCCCTATTGGAACATGCCTGCTCCTCCATGATGACCTTAAAAATACATCAATTGGCATGGAAAAACACAGCAGGATCAGGTGGAGGATGGAAGAAGGCCTCCTCTGAGCACCCCTAACAACCATCCTGCATAGCACCTCACCCTCCCTTTGTCTATCGCCAGAGTCAACAGGCACTGAAGCCATAGTAACCACACTACCCTAATCAAGTGTGTCACTGTCCACCTGTCCAATATCTGAGGGCTCACTGGAATGGGTTTGCATAGGCCTACTGGCTGTGTCCGATGGAATTACAGGGGATGGCTGAATGCCAACCTCAGTGTCAGATTGAACCTCTGCACCCCCCCCCAACTGTGCCTGTGTTTGGTCACTGTCATCATTGGAGTTTGCCAATACTCTGATGTCAGGTGGTAGGGCTACTACACTTCCACTGTCAGGATTGCCTGTGATAATAAGCAACAAACACAGAAAAGAAATTAATAGCTACACTACAGTTTAATATATGCTAACAAAGTAACACTGCTGTCACTATCACAGACTGTACAGCAATACACACAGTCCTGATACCCACTTCACACGCTTGGATAAATGCATATCTCTGTCAAATGCTCATGAGTACTGAAATACAAATGTTTGGATTACCATGTGCAGATGACTCCACACTTGCTAGGGGTGACAGTCGTTAAGCAAAATGTAATGACACCATCATCACAATAACAATAAGATGAGGGAAAAATGGCCTTTATATTTCCATTAACAATACATTTAACTGAAACCTGGATGACACATCCACCCCAAGCCCATGTGTAATGAAGCAGAATGTGTTGTTAATTGAATCAGTCCATAAATAGCTACCCCCCAAAAAAAATTTACTAAACCAACTTAACTATTGCTTTCAATATTTACTAGACAAGAAATATTTAAAAATTGACATATGTAAGCCTACCTGGAAGCTCCTCCTTGGACATACTGCCTTCCCCTGAAACAGCAGCACCAGCATCAATCACATACTGTTGTACACTTTCCATTGAGCTCCCTGGATCCCTGACAGTGGACAGTAACTATTCATTTGGTGTCAGTGGTGGCTTTGTAGTAGGCCCCCTTGTAGCCAGCTGTCCATGGGCCACTGCAGCTGCTCTTCTCCTGGCTGGTGAAATTATGTCAGTGACCCTATGATGCATCTGATCATATGTAAAGCTACATTCCCCAACAACACTGATGTTGGTCACTATCTTGTTCCAAATTTGTATTCTTCCAGCCATGTCCTCATGTCCTCTCTCAAGTAGAAAAGCACCATGTTGATGAAAGACTTGGATGATCATGTTGTTCTCTAAGTCACTGAAATGGGGTTTGCAGGGATTAGGATGCTTGGGTACCATAGTCTTAGGTGACAAAAAACACAAAAGAAGGATACTATACATAAATATCACATAAATAAATGACCTGCTTAGGTATAACACATATTATAATTGTTTTCAATATTATACACTGGAGAAAAAAAAAAACTTCAATTATTCAAATATAAAAGGGTTATGTGGTTGTAACATATGATGGTCACACACGAACCAAGGTTTGATCCAAAACAAGAAGTAACAATAGCAAAGCAAACCTCTGTAAAAACGTTTTGGTTGTGCTGACACAGAAATGGAATTTGGCTCCCCCACTTCCAAAACAACAGGCTAATAACATTTTTGTACAAAACAAGGAATAAAACATCAGTGAATTCTTAGAAAGTGCATTCAATATGACCCAAAAACATGTGCATACATTTACCACAGAACAGTCATTTTTTATGCAATTGCCAGTCACCTCTACCTTCGCCCAGCTCTCCCCTAGAGTTGTCTATGGGCCATCCTAGAAGGCCAACACCTCTGTGTCATTGACAATGTAAGACATTTGCATTTCATTGAAATAACTTAGAAGAGTGTAAAGAGAGACAGTTGCAACAGTAACACGTGATGAAACTTAATAGTGCTGTGCATCTGAGAAAGTAAGATGCCCTGACAAAACTGCTTATGTCATTAGTAAACTTCTAAGAAGTGCATACAGATAAAAGTTGTATTTGCTAATGCCTATATTATATATATATATATAATTATTATACTGATGTGAGTAAATCCAGTACATAACTGAAAAATGCAATCATACCTTAACAAGATCAGTAGTATTCTGTGCAGATAAATCCAAAGTAATAGAAATCTTCTTCTGTGTTATCCACATACACAACTCTTCTCACCTTCAAGTTCCCTAGTTACATGTTTTCCTTTTTATAGTGTAGATTCAGGCCTGTAAGCACTGTGAAGATGTAAATGAGGTGTGAACTCATTAGAATTGCTGAATTCCAAATTTTTGGCTCCGTGTAGCAGATGTGCAGGCACTCCTTCAGTGCTTGTTGCTAATGGGTTACAATTTTTAATGATTACTGCTAGGGAGAAGGAAAACACAGCAGCAATTCAGACTCCCTTCCCTCCAGTGGATGTGTCAGCCAGGTTGTACTTACAAAGTGTAGAAGTAATTGTATGAAGGTTTTAAATGTAAGTAAGCAGCACACATTTCTCAGTTTCTGTTCAGTAATATCCAACCTGGAATAATGGCCCACACATGAAGTAGACAGAACACCTGCAGATAGGATGCTGACACTCTCAATTTCAAATAAGATACATTGTTGCATCTGTTGCTTTCCATAGCAGCTGCAGATAACAAGTAGACAGTAGACAATTTCAAAATAATACATTGTATCTGCTATGGTTTGCCACTATGTAAACATGCTAAGCAACATTGCACTGTGTTTAACAGACATACTTAATAATAAATATGAAAATATACCGCTCTTTAACTGTTCCTGTGGCAGTAGTTGTAAGTGTAGGGCTGCAATACAGCTCAGCCTGGGTTCTAATACAACAAATTCCAGATATTTTTGCTGTTGTTCCATTTTACTTTATATCAAAACAAATAAAAAAAATGATTACACACTCCCAATTTTATTAAGGGCTGTACACTCAATTTTAATAAGCAAATAAAAAATGTAAACATAATTATAAATAATAAGTATGTATAGCAGTGGAGCTCATATGAATTATTTGTGTGACTAAGGGTATGCTGACTATTGTTTCTGTAATTATAATGGTGTTCTCTAGCTTTGGATGGCCTCCAGACTTCAGTCATACTCATACACACATGAAGGTAAAAAGCAGGACCTTCTGAGGTCACACACATACATGATTAACCCCTCAGTCTGTCATGTATATTTATATATAATTCCTGAATATGTCTGAGAAGCATTTCTGTGGCAAGAATGAAAAATCATCACCATGGAAGACATTTTTTGTCACTTATGCATAAGTTTGAATCCCATATTATAAAAATGTGTTTATCAGTGTGTAAAGCCACACAAAAATGTGTCAGAAGATAAAATGTATGCCCCCAGCACATCTGCAAAGTTAAATCACCTAACAATTACATCAGCAACAATCATCAAACTAATACCAAGTGTCAGATTAACCTTCCAGTTTCAAAAATTGCTTTTGTTTCTGTTTGGGACTGTTGCTCTCTGCTTAACATCATGCAGACATGGTTGGAATCATTATTCTGGTTTGCACACTACCAGTAAATGTGATAAAATGCTTTGGCAGGAAATCACTTTGAACTATTGCTGTTTTCCATGGTCAGACATTTCTAGTGGTAGAAGGGAAGGTACCAAATTTAGAGCACATAAGTGGGGTGTTGAGGGGTCCAGAATTTTCAATGGGCTCCTTATAAAGCACCACAGCTGAAGGCTCTTGCAGGAGGACTCTACCAGCTCCCAGAACAAGTCTGAGGCATGGAATAGCCTGACCAAAGCTGTCTCCAGTGCAACTAGCATTTCACACACTGAAGAACAGTGCAGGCATCATTTTGATGACCTGAAAAGGTGCAAGCAGGATACACTTAACCAGTTGCTGGATGATTTCAGGACTGCTGGCATCCCACATTTTTGTAAGTATATTGATAAAGAGAATTTATAATAGATAGAAAACTGCATATAGGCAAGACTGGTATGCATAATGCTCTTCTCTTGTTCTCTTATCTTTATTCCACAAACAACCAAGAGATTATGGCAAATAAAGATGCCCATGATGAGTGTCTAGAGAGACTGAGGGAAGCAAGGGGTATGCATGCAGCACAACATAACTATTATTTTAGATAAAGTATTGCTCTTCTGTACAGTTGTAGCAAAGTAAGCATGCATATCCTAACTGTAAAAGCAAGCATACATGTTTCAGTCTGTGGCATAAGCAAACTGTAGGAGTCAAGTCTAATGCTGTAGTCAGATGTTGTGGGTACAAATCCCACAAGTAACAAATCTATAAATATTACATAATTAATTTCAACAAAAGTGGCATAAATGCCCTGCTGTTAATTTAACCTGTATAATTGAACCAAGCATATGTGCAATATATGCACATTGCAAGGATTACTTTGAGCAATCCTTACTTATAGTTTGTCGTTGTTAAGAAGTATGCTTAAATATAAAAGTAGAGATAAAATATTTTATTGTTGTGATAATGCATTGTATGTCAAATACAATGGTACTAATTATTTCTCTTTTTTTACTTTTACCCCAACTCTTATCTCTGTTTTTTATTTTTCTGTGTATCATCAGAATGTTTCCATGTCATCCCTCTCTGACAAATCAGAAATTACTTTACAGCACAAGGAATTAGGCCAACACCCATGGCTCAGCCAGCCCTTGTTCCGCCAGCTCCTGCATTGATACCCAGCACATATGGGACCCACCCTGGTAGCACTGCCTCCATTGACCCTGCACTCCACTTCAGGTAGTACCACCCCAGCACCTAGTACTGTAGTACACTCCAGGAGTAGTGGCAGAGGTGGGGATTTTTTCACCCACCAGGAGATGCCAGGGTTGGTGTGTATGGTCATGCACAGCACCACTGGTGCATGCCTTTGTCAGATGGAGAGTCTGCTCTCACTTATGGTTCACAAGAGAAGCTGACAAGCACTCCAAAAGCCAGGGAAGTAAGGGACAGTGATGACAGTCTTGCAGGTGAGGACTAGATTCTCACTGTTCCCATGTTTGATGGGCATGTGCCTCTGTTGTCACCTCCCAAGCCCCAGACATGGTGTCCCCCAGCCTGTCATGTCCCTCACTGTCCCTGTGTCTTTTCTTGTTTGTTCTGTTTGTTTGCATCTGCTTCCTCACCTACCCTACTTACCTGACCCAGAAATACCTATGTCCCTTGGGTCTATATCTTATTGTCGAACTTTTAATACTTCGAAGCACTAAAGATCGAACTTTAGTGATCGAAGTCTTAAAGATTCAATTATATAAAATATTTTAAAGAAAAAACAAAAGGGTGTAAGCAGGGGGGCAAGTCCTCCTATACACCCCACACCCCCGCTCTTTAAATATACCAACTCTGAGATTGCACTACAGTGTAGGAAATGGAAATCTTCCATTTCTGCACTGTATTGCACTGAAGTGCGATCTCGGAGTTGGTATATTTAAGTAGCAGGGGGTGTGGAGGGTGCAGGAGGGCTTGCCCCCCTGCTTACAGCCTTTAGGTTTTTTGTTTTTTTTTTGTTTTAAAAATATTTTTATAGCAATTCGAACTTTTAAGACTTCGATCACTAAAGTTCGATCTTTAGTGATTCGAAGTATTAACAGTTCGACAATATAATATAGACCCATGTCTCTTAGCCAACATCCCTCTCTTATGAAAGTAAAAAGAAATGGGCATAAGTCCCACAAAAAATATTGTCCCAAACGTAGCTCTTCACTTCACACGTGTCTTCTTGATACATTTGATTTGGTCCAGTTGACTATACAACATGATTTTGTTGTTGTCACCCCTCTTTGTTGACCTGACAGTCCAAATTCAGCTAATATTCTGTGCATATTTCATTTTACACTGTTGAAGAAGTGGATAAATATGGTTCTTTCCTACCTCCCTCCTGTGCATTCTTATATTGCTTTCAATTTGTTCTTTACCCTTTTTGCCCCCCATTTCGCCACTTTCCTATCTAACCCATTTTAACACCTTTAATCTGTTCAAAAAATAGAATCACACACCACACACAAAAGTAAAAAAAAAAACAATGAAACCTTTCACTTTTTGTCCTTTCTGTTTGCACAGAGTTTGGCATCATGTACCAATGCTGAGCAACAGTGAATGGCTCTTCAGTGGTGCAGTTACTTGTTTGCAATGCTGCTTAAACAGGCTGCATTAAGGTAACACACAGTAAATGTAGAATAAAGAATTATGTAATTGTATTATAAATGCATATTTAAAACTATTAGATACACCTGGATTCAAACCCTGTATCATCTGTGTGCATAAAGAAATCTTTCAGTGCATTTATACCTGCTGGCAAAGAGTCACTTAGGCAGTAGGTGTGTTTCTTAACACTCAGTAATATTTACAATTTTATCAATGAAGCAGAGGCTCATGTTTGCTCATCGCGTAACTCCACACAAATGGGGAAAGCAGTATAAATGTATATCTCACATGTGCACTTTGACATCAATCGCATACACCAGCTGCTCGGCGGTGAGCTATGGAAATTGCACAATAGCATGTATTACTTGTGTTTACTGTCCATTTAGTCTTCATCCCATGAAAGTACATGCAAAAACACGAAGGAAAGGTGTTTTTAAGGAAAGAATGCATATTTACACTGTGGCTATCTGTTATCTACATTCCTGCACTTGAAACTTGGTCTCTCAGTATTTGCTCAGAAATACATCAACTACACTACAAATAAAAATGCTTTCTTACATACCATGGGTATCTTTATACTGCCAATACACATTCAGATGTTTCAATACATGCAGTAATGTGGACTGCTGTTTGCACGTAGTTTGCAAAGCTGTCTTTTTAAAGTACACCTGCACATTGGAAACACAACAGGAAATGCTACACTTTGCTTGCTCATCTATCTGGTAACATTCAGATCTTTAATATCTTGACAGTTGTACATGGCTTTCTATCCATTTCAGAAAGGCCTCTCAACATTGTCTCTAAAACATCCAGTGATGAAGTCATCCACAATTAATGTCCTGCAGTCTTGTAAAAGTAGCACTTATGTCGTGGTGCTTGTGTTAAGTACAAAGTTCTCTAATCTGTGTATTTAGTTAGGTAGGGGTTCTAATCTCACTGCAAACATCTGGTGTATGTCTATGTAGTCAGAATAGCATAACTGTGTCTCTTGTAGTCATCACTACAATCCCATGGAATACTAATATTTTCACAGTTAAAGAAAAGAGTAAACAGGACACACATCCAAATTAATTAGTAAAAGAAATAATACTAGAAACTTCTAGCCAAGCTAGAGTTTTCACTGTCTGAGTCCTTCAAACCTCTTGTAAAAGAGGATAATGGGATATATAAAAATGACCCCTTAAGGACATCAGGTGTTTCAGCTATATGGCAGATCTGAATGTCCTTAACTTTTTTTCTTTTTTAAGCCTGTTAATGGACAAATTCAGGTAAATAAAGCCAAACCCCACTAGCTGTGGACATGCATGTTTCAGTCTTCTTATGACTTCATCAGCACAGCATAAGTTGACTGTTTGGCTAATCATTAGAAACACAGGATTGTCATACCCTGCTGATGTCCATAACCATTAAGGTATTTGCAAAATATCTCATCTGACAGCTAAAGAAAAGAGGAAACAGGACACACAGCCAAACCAATTAGTAAAAAAACAATTGCAAGAAAATTCTAGCCAAGCTAGAGTTTTCACTGTGTGATTCCTTAAAATCTCTTGTAAAAGAGGATAATGGGGTATATGCAAATGCCCTCTTAAGGACACCAAGTGTTTTAGCAATATGGTAGATCTGAATGCCCATGACTCTTTTCTTTTTAAGTCTGTTAATGGAAAAATTCAGGCCAATAAAGCCAAACCCCACTAGCTGTGGCCATGCAGTTGTACATGGCTACACATCCATTTCAGACAAACCTCTCAGCATTTTCTGTCAAACATCCAGTGATGATATCACCCACTATACATTGTCCTGCAGCCTTATAGAAGTCAGACTTGTGCCATGGTGTTTGTGTTAAGTACTGAGTTTTCTAGCTTATGTACTTAGGTATGGGTTCTGTTTTCACTGCAGTCAACTGGTGTGTGTGTGTGTGTGTGTGTGTGTGTGTGTGTGTGTGTGTGTGTGTGTGTGTGTGTGTGTGTGTGTGTGTGTGTGTGTGTGTGTGTGTGTGTGTGTGTGTGTGTGTTCACTTGGTTGACATTAGAGAGCATTCTATACCAGCGCATGGAATGCTGCTATTACCCTCTTCCTCTTACCAAACTCTGCTGATGTCATCAGCTATATCTGCCTCTCAAGCATGTTCTGTTAATGTCACAGGCTGGATTAAGATCCCTAGAGTGGGTGAGTGAGTGTCTCCTGTGCCATTACATTTGTGGATGTGCAGCAGTTCCATCAGGTCAGTGTCAGAGACTGCCCTGTAGGCCAGGCACAAGTCACCTCTCAACAGCATATGCAATACAGAGTACAGTGACAGGGCTTTCAGTGTATCAACATACATCATGGCATTGTTTGGAGGCCTTGTATTTTCTGGGCGAGAATCCCCTGTTGTCTCTCCAGCTGATGTAGGTGTCTGGTGAAGTACATGCAAAAAAGAACATTGTACTCTATTAGAGGTCTGCTGAGTGTCGAGTACAGTGGTGTTATAACATCCTCAGACCTGGATGCTCTTATTTATGAGATGCCTGACATAGAAGGCTTTCCTTACCACTGTGGAAACATGGTGTTTGAAGTTCAGCTTGCTATCTACTTGTGTTCCCAGGTCTTGCCCTAAACTTTTGAGCTTGGGGGGTGTTGTCAATACAGTTTAGTATTAGACTGTGGCATTGGGACCATTCAAATCCCTGTGTTAGCCTCTTCTGTAATATGTTAACATCATTGGGGGACTCAAAGATTGCACCCACTTTACAATCATCAGCAAATTGATAAGCCAAAGGCCATCTACTTAGGTTCATAGGTTCATAGGTAGGTACTAGGCTATCTGCCCAAAGGTACTTATAAGCCTAGCCAGAATGTGTTGGCTTTTGCCGCCCCCTTAGATTAGTTCCCTGTGCCTCTGTCCAGCAGAGCCACTGAAGTGATCCTCGGGGTAACCTTTTTGTTTCCCATCCACTCATCAAGGTTTCTCTTGAAGAGTGTTAGTGAGAAGCTCTGCCTAATGTAGACTGGAATCTTGTTCCAAAGCATGGGAAGTCTCTGTGACAAGACTCTATCCCTCCAGCACGTCCTATTTATTGTTGTGAGGTTTAGATCCCTAGAGCTGTGGCTCGAGGAGATAAGCTTTTCTTTAGGGGGAGCATGTCCATCAGTTCTGGGTTGGACATGGCCTTCTATGTCAGGCAAAGATCACCTCTGAGTAGGCAGTATGCAACCGAGTACAGCTGGAGTTTCTTCAGTCGAGCTGTATAGGACATCTGTTTGAGGCCAGTGATCCTCTTGGTGAGGTACTTCTGTGGTCTTTCCAGCTGTTGCAGGTGTCTTGTAAGATACATCCCAAATGGGGCATTGTACTCTATGATGGGTCTGATGAGCGATGAGTAGAGGGGCACAATGACCTCTTTTGATCTGGATGCGAACCCTTTTGTGATAAGGTGTGCCACGTAGAAGGATTTGCTAACCACTTTGGCAATGTGATTATCAAAGGAGAGTTTACTATCTACTTGGGTCCTCAGATCCCTTATTACGTCTTCCATATTTAGAGGACTACCACCTATGTGGTAGTTTGTGGGTACTTTGTTTTTTCTAAAGGGGATGACTATGCACTTTTTGGCATTTAGCTTGAGGCCATGATTTTGACACCATGTGTCCTTCTCAGTGAGACCCTTTTGGAGGATGTCTTTGTCAGCCAGAGAGTCAGTTATAGCCCCTAGTTTGCAGTTGTCTGCGAACTTGGTCAGCCATAGTCCTCCTGTGCTTGCCTGTACCCCTGAGAAGTATATGCCCAACAGGAGGGGTCCTAGGACTGAGCCCTGGGGAATGCCACTTGTAACCAGTTTAGAGTAAGACCTAACTCCCTCACCTCCTACCATGTGTGTTCTATCCATGAGCCAGTTGGCAACCCATCTTGTGACTTAGGGGTTTATGTTCAGGCTGGTGAGCTTGTCTATAATACCAGAATGGGGAACGGTGTCAAAGGCATTTACGAGGTCTAGATAGGCTGTGTGTACCACCTTTCCCTCATCTATAGCCTTGGTAACTGTCTCAAAGAAGTCTATCAGGTTTAGGAGGCATGATCTGCCCTTTACAAAGCCGAACTAGGTAGGATACAGTGTTTGGAGGCTCCCAATGTCTCTGTTAATGAGTTCCATGATGATGCGCTCCATAGCCTTGCAGACCAAGCTAGTCAGGCTTATAGGGCGATAGTTCCCAGGGTCTGTTGTGGTTCCACCTTTGTGGAGCAGAATAACCATTGCTGTGTGCCACTCTATGGATACATAACCTGTGGAGAGGCTGAGTTTGAGCAGTGTGTTTAGGCGAGGGGTTATTTCATCTTTGAGCTCATGTAGGATGCAGCCTGGGACACCATCCGGTCCCATTGATGCTGTGTTTTTGGCTTTGGAGAGGGCTGTTTTAACCTGAGTGTCTGTGATTTCAGGAGCTCTACATTCTTCTGGTATGGTTATGGGCCCTTTTGGGGGTGATAGGGGGGGTGAAGTTTGTACTGAACCTGTCTGCCAGGATGTTGGCAATATCAGTCGGTTCAGTGTACCATTTTATACCATTCTGCACTAACTCCAAGCAGATCTGAGCATTGCCACTTAGATTCTTGATATAGCTAAAGAATGCCTTGTGGTTATCTTTGGAGTCCTTGGCAATTTTTCTTTCGAAACTCACCTAGGATGATTTTATGAGGGATCGTAGTTTCTTGCTGATACTGATCAGGGATGTCTTCCCTTCTTGGGATTTTACTCTTTTTCTGTACTAGTTTCCTCCTTCTATTCTATAGCTTGTTTATGGCAGGAGTCCACCAGACTGTTTTCCTTTTCTTAGATGAGTGAGTCTTGGTTTTGCTTGGGATAGCACGATCCATGCATTCTTGTAAGTGCCCATAGAATGCATTAGTAAAGGATTTTGCAGCTTGGACAATGTTTTCCTTTAGCATGGGGGCTTTAAAACTTTCCACCTTGGTCTTAAGTAATGTGAAGTTTGCTTTTGAAAAGATTTTCACAGTGGTTTCCTTGTCCAGGGGTGGGGCAGAATGTGGATATCCAAAGTGATTTGTTTATTGTCAGATATAACCAGTGAGGGGTTGACCTCTGGTGTGGAGCACCGGTCGCCCATGTTGGTGATGACCAGGTCCAATATGTTGTCACCTCTGGTGGGAGTGTTGACCAGTTGATCCAGGGTGTTTGAGTTTATAAATTCTAGGAAATGTTGGGCAAGGGAGTTAGTACTTGAATAGTTCTCCCAATTAATGTTTGGGTAATTTAAATCACCCAATATTAGGGTGTCTTGTAGGACCTTTATATTTCCCAGTGTTTCCAGAAATGTGGAATGGGGGTCCTGGGACATGGTGAGTGATCTGTAGCAAGCTACAATTTGAATTGCAGTTTTGCCCCTTGTTAGTTGCACGTGGATGATCTCTGAATCATCGTGCTGTACCACTATCCTGGAGGTGTGGGTATCCTTGATGAATATGGATATGGCCCCAACTTTTGCATTTCGGTCCGGGTTCTGTGGCCGAAATGTATGGTATGAGTTGTAGCCTGGTAGTGCTGGGGTGCTCTCTGAAACCTTAAACCAGGTTTCTGTTACTGCACATATATCGATTTTCTTCATACTGAGGAGTGCCTCGAGTGCATGTATTTTGAGGTTTAGTCTTCTGGCATTGAGTAGCATTACCCTCAGTTTTTTGTTACTTGTGCTATTCATGGTGGTGGGTTTGTCTTTTGAGCCTTGCCTAAAAAAAGCACTATGGAGGTGGCAAGAGCCTTGGCCAGTATTCGAAAGCCTAAGGGTGACAGGAGCAAGCCATCTCTAGTGAAGCAGCGTGGCTTGTCGAGCATGTCATCCCAGGCGGACAGACACTGGATCCCCTTTGAATGACACCAGAAACTTAGCCAATTGTTGAAATTGATCATTTTTTTTATACTGTGGTATCATTCTTGGTGAGGGCAGGATGCTACTCAGGGTCAGGGTCATACCGGCCTGGGCTACGTGATCAGAGAGCTCTTCCATGTCTCTTTTCATGTAGTCCAGGGAGGTACGGCTCAGGTCATTCACACCAATATGGACAATGACAGAGTCATATTTGTACTTGTTCTGGAATGACCTGAGTGCTTGTGTTATGTGGTGGATCCTGGCACCAGACAGGCAGCTAACAGTAGCCTTCTTATTCAGCCTAGTGAGTGGAACGTCAGTGTGCCTGACTATAGAGTCACCTATTACTAGTATGTTGGGTATGTTATTTTGCCTTAAGGGCTGTGATTGCATGGCACACTGGTTTTGTGAAGTATGTGTTTCATGATTTGTGTTGAGGGGTGGAGGTTGCTTGGATGTCTGCTTTGGAGGTCTCTGTTGCTTTTGCAGATTTTTATTTAGAGCCTCTGAGTATATTTTCTTGTATTTATGTGTGCTTTTTGCTGGTGCTGATTTAATGGGTCTATGTGAGACTGGTGGTGTGAAGCAAGTATTTCCCTTCTCCTCTTGACTGTCTGATCCAGCCTTGGGTTGAGAGCTTAGCCTCCAGTTTGGCTGTATAATTGCATCTCTCACATGTATTAGTGTTTGGTGGCAGGAGGAGAAGGTTGTCTGTGTACATGAGGCAGTTGTAACATTGCCTCAAAATGCCCAGATTCACCAGTTGGACTGGAGAGTATGCCTGAAACTGCCCTTTGGACATGCCTGGATAGGTACAGTGAACTGTTTTACTGAATGGATGGTGAGGTTGAATAGAGAGCCTTGTCCTTCTGTACAGTATAGGAGGGTCTAGTGCTAGGGTTTATAAGTGCTTGCTATGAGTTTTGAGCAAGTGCTGGGCTGATAAATGAATAGCTTGAGTGCTTAAGTTGAAAGTTTGTCTGGTTCCAAGGGAAAAATTGAAAAGGAGACTTTGTGGAGCCGGGAATAGTTATACCCTAGCTAGCAGGCGCTGCCTGGTGTGCAAAACCGGCCAAATGCGGTATTTATAGCAGGGAAATGAAAGTGATAGAAATTAGCACAAAATGGCCAATAAACTACTAATTTCTAGGCTTAAACCACTCCTCCAGGGACAGATAGGCTGCTCAAAGCTCCCCTCTCTCACAGGTGAACAGAGAAACTTCCTTCGATCCAAGTAAGGTATGGGCAAACACAGAGATGTATAACACAGCCCCGAATTCAGCACTTAACCTAAAAAACTGGACTATGCTAGCTTAGAAAGGTGGGGAACAAGTATATATATATTTTTTTTTTTCAGAAAATAAAGCAGATACAATCAAAAAAACTCTTTAACTGCACAGAAAATGATACTTATTGTTATATATCTCAGCTCAGAGTTGTAGTCAATGCCACTAGTAATAAAGTAGGAAGAAACACAAATGCAGTAAAAGCAGATGAAGAGAATGCATTTATATATATATATATATATATATATATATATATATATATATATATATATATATATAAATAAACAATAGAAAACAACCAACTGATTTAAACAAGTTACCCAATTAACCAGAAAAATGCTCAAAACTGAGCCCTGCTCCAGCAGTCTTCAATCAGACAAGTTCTAACTGCACACTCCTTCTGCTAGGGTGCAGGGGAACCTTCTTCAAGAAAAGATGGCCTGGGTCAGTACTCAAGTTATACAAACAAAGCTAGATTCAGCAGGCCTAAATCTGGTCTATGCTGCAGCAACAAGGTGCACCAATTTCAGAAAGAAACAGTTCAAATAAGCAGGCACAATAAGCCTATGACCAGAAATTCCCAGCTCAGAAGGGCAGAATCCAGCCTCCTACAAGAGTGCAGACCACACCTTCTTAATGTAAAAAAACTGGCCCAAAACCCAAGTGCTTAAACCAGAACTAATACACTTTAGAGCAGACACTAAGCCTTCAATCAGCAACTCCCATCTCAGAAGGATGTAAGCTTCCTGTCCTGCCACAACAGTGCAGACCACAAACCTTCCTAATGTGAAACAACTGGTCTAAAGCCCAAGTGTGTAATCCAAAGGCTTAGAATAACAGTTACAATTTAATCGGCTACCAACAAGCAGCAACAAATGCAGCAGAATACATGCTATTAAGTACTTTTAAGAACAGACAGCAAGAGCAAAATAAATAATAAAGTAGGAAGAAACACAAACACAGTAAGCAAATGAATAAAGTGCAAAAAAAAATTGTTTTTTCAATCCGTATTAGGTAGAATGAGCTAAAGACACTAGACTGGGAGGAGTGTCACAGATCAAATATACAGTAGGGGTGGGCAATTGCAAAGCCACCAAGTATAAAAAGAAGACACCAATACGGAGGGCAGGGTTGGGGAAAAATCAACTCAGAAAAATAACACTTTTACAGATCAGAAGCCAGCAAATATGATCTAAATAAATCAAGCAAAAGCAATTAGAATACTGTAGAACTTTGGAAAGAAATGCCAAAAAATATACTTTATTCCAAACTTCCAAGTAATAGATTCTGAACAGTAAAGGGTCCAGTACAGATCCTTGTGGTATGCCACTGGTGACAGCTCTACTGGTAGAGGTTGAGTCACCAACTTTGACAGTATGTGTTCTGTAGGTGAACCAACTGGCTACCCATCTAGTGATGTAAGGGTTAATTCCCAGCTGAGCGAGTTTCTCAATGACACCTAAGTGGGGGGTTGTGTCAAAAGCCTTGTCCAGGTCAAGATAGGTGGTATGCAGTGTCTTACCTTCACCCAGGGCTTTTGTGACTTTCTCAAAAGTCTACTAGGTTTAATAAGCATGATCTACCCTTAACAAAGCCAAATTGTGTTGGGTCTAGAGTTTGAAGGTTGCGTATGTCCTCATTGATAAGGTCCATGATGATTCTTTCCATGGCCTTGCAGATGACACTGGTTAGACTTATGGGTCTACAGTACCCAGGGTCAGTTGATGGCCCCCTTTGTGTAAAGAGATTACTATTGCTGGTTTCCACTCTGCTGGAACAAAGCCAGTTCTCAGGCTGTGGTTAAAAAGGATGCTAAGTGGGTCTGCTAGGTCCTGTTTTAGATTGCTCAGTAAGCAATCTGGGATATTATCTTGTACCACTAAGGCCATGGTTTTAGCCTTGGAGAGTGGAGATATGACCTGATCTCTAGAGATACTGGGCAGAGGACTAGTGTCAGGTATGCTTTTGGATATGGCATGTGAGGCTGGGGGGGTGAAGTTTGCACCAAATCTGTCAGCTAGCAGGTTCACAATTTCCTCTTGTGCAGCTTCATGTTTAGACTCCTAGCATTAAGCAACAGAACTTTGAGTTAGTCTCCAGTGGATTTTGTTACACTGGAACTTTGGTTGCTTTGACATTGCCAAATAAAGGCACTATGGGGGAGGCAAGCACCTTTGCCAGCATTCAAGAGCCTAGAGAACACAGGTGCAGACCATCTTTGGCAAAGCAGCATGCCCAGTTGACCATGTCATCCCAGGCTGAGAGATGCTGGATCCCCTGGATTGATACCAGAAGCTACGCCAATTGTTGAAGTCAATAATTTTTGTTTATATTGTGGCATCATCCTGGCCAAAGGCAGAATGCTGCTTGGGGCTCGGGTCATACCTACCAAGGACACATAATCTGAAAGTTCAGTCATGTGCCTCTTCATATACCCCAGAGAGGTACATCTCAAGTAATTCACCCCAAGATGAACTATGACAGAAACGTGAGTGATATGGTATGATACACTTGTATGTATCTTGTTGGTGTATTAGGACATGTGTTATTGCATAGAGCAGATCAACCAGCAACACTGTTCTCATTCCACCATCTCAGGGATGACTGCAGCATGGCATATGTGTGCAAGTGTCTACATACCATCATTAAATGTTATGTGACACACATCAGTATAAATTCATATTGATTACATTGTCACATAAGTATTGTCTCATACACATGTTGTTATGCTGTGATATACACAAAAAACAATGTATCACATGTTTTGATAGAACTGTAACCTTGTGGAATTCATTGTATGTGCAGTTCTGTTGCTATACCCAAGGATTATTGAGGGGGTCAGCAGCACCATTGTGTGATTAGTAGAATTTGTGTCAAGAAATGTTATACATGAGCCACAAATAATTGATCTGTAATGTGTCCTGATAAGACATCAGGTTGCTCAAACGCAGCTTGCCCATGAAACACATATAGGCATATGTTGTGCAATTGATGTACGTACATGACATTGTCACATATGTATGACTGTGTGCATAGTACCAGTGTGTGGAATGTGATGAAGGACCATGGTTTTATCTGCAGGTCTTTTTACAAATCATTTATTACAATACATTTGAAATGTTAAGTGGAATATACAACTAAGCACAGATGTGTATGTGCATGCTACCAGACATACCCAACAGGAGGAAAAAGACAATCCGCTAGCTGGCAGTTTGTCTCACACGTCACTTCCCTGTCACCACTGGCCATCAGCCAAAGTATACATGCAAACATTACTCAGTTTCTATGCTGTGTAGGGCAGTACATCTGTGGAGTCTGTATGGCTAATAATACAGAATCAATGGGCCATGACAACATCACAGATTGCCTATAGTGTGATTCAAAACATGGACATACCAGACATGGTTGGATCCATACGTCAACACAGCCTCCAGACATAATATGTTCTTATAGAAGGTGTACATCAACACACATCTATCTGACTGGGGGGGGGGCATTATCTGATGTATGCATGTATAGACACATCCTGCCTCTACTCATCTGTGAGGTAGACCAAAATGTCATCATGAACCTTTTCTAAATGAACACTGGTAATATCCTGACTGTGTGCAAAAGACATGTGTGATTTGTTCAGGCTACATTCATGTCTGTTACATCTGTTAGATGTCCTGACTCCTGAAGAAAGTAAACAAGGGTATGCATGATGACAACACTATCATCCTGCAAAACCTGGCGTGGTCAAGGCATTTGACACAGATCCACACTGAGGTATTACTACAACACTGTCACAAGTGGCCATAAATCCCTATATCACCTAGTGGGTAGACCACTGGATCACATACGTGAAAATATAAATATGTTGAAGTGTGTGAAGTGACCTATATCTAGAGTCCAGTGATCAAATCTGTACCTCAGTGTTGTGTGCTAGGCCCTTTCCTGTTCAGTATTTAACTCAAAGATGTCAAGAATTATGTACTCATCCTTTGTCCAAACAGCTTTCTGGAGGAAGGCAGATTGAGGACAATCATTGAATCCAAGTGTGAATTTAGTATAATACAGACAGTATCAACACGCACAAAGGACTGTTGCCACAGCCATGAAGACATATGAGATGAACAAAAATCATGGGAGGATTTGTTACGTTATAAAGCAAATACACAACCTAATTATAATATAGACAGCACACCCCAATGAGCAGACCAAGTGGTATGCGAGTAGTGTACACAGGTAGATGGTATCTGGAACATCCACTAACATGTGACTACTGCCTTGTAAGTAACACAACTCCTAAGTATGTGCAGGACATCCACATCAAAGGCCATTATACTTCAATAGTTCACAGCCTTCATCACACTAATAACTGAATACAATGCACCCTTTTTCGTGTACCTCCCTACAAATCTTCCAGGGATGCATTACTGAAGTGTACCACATTTGCCACAGTGAGCTCCCACACATCTCACTGGCCATACCTAAGTATTATTTTTGTTGCATAAACATTAGTAGCTGATGGTGCAGAACCCCCATCAAAGTGTTTTACCAGATGCATTTGTGATACGTGTTCCTGTGATGCACACAGTACATACATAGCTAATTGATAACACTAATGGCATGGGTTACATTCATGACAGTATGGATTGTGCCATACATATGCCGTGCATACCTGTTAATTATCTGGATTGAGCATAATCTTATATACAGGTACAGCAGTGTCCCTCCTAACACCTCCAGCAGATGTTGAAGTTTCAGGATGGTGTGCTTGATTCTCCTCACAGATTGTTGACAACTCATAATAGTTGTGCAAGTGTGTTCTGACAGAACCATCTCTAATCACTTACAATCACATATGTTATGTCAGAGACATGGAATTACTGGTGGTATTATTCTGATGCTGTCCATGATTGTGTGTGCTTCTGTCTACTGTTGTCTATGAGTCTGTTGCTATGTGCCCTACTTGTTGTAGACCTCTACTGACATTGCAGTTATGATGCCTGTGCACTGGCCCAGCAATCAAGGATCCTCAATCCTCACCACTAACACCAGTGAGGGGCATCCACATTGAGAAGGATAATAAATACATACACACAGTAAAGTATAATTTCCCTTAAGAGTGCACAGAGGTCACAGTCAGTCTGGGGCTGCTTTCTCCCTTTCTCTCCAGATCCCCAATAAGACTCTCCACTGGCACAACTATACGGTCCAGATCTCAGCCTAGTGGTCAAGCTAAAAACCCCAGCACCCTCTCTGTCCAACCAGTGCTTTGTGACCCTGCCCAAGTAGCTGACACACACACACACACACACACACACACACACACACACACACACACACACACACACACACACACACACACACATGCACACACACCTACCTTGAGATATGAGTTATATACAAACAGACAGTCACTCCTGGGGAAGGCTGGCACAGGTTTTCCAGCTATGCCCCTTCTGCCCAGACTATACAGTAGTGCCACTTGCCACCAACCACTAATATCAGCCACTAACAAGGCCGTTATCAAAGGGTGTACAATTATTACTGTGCAATATTATTATCCAACTATGTGTGACAAACAGCAAGGCTTATTTGAAGTGGCATGGACAGTATCACTATATACATGCAATGTACTCTAGAGCTTAAATTATCTCTACATATAACAGCCACAGTTGAAAGGTTTAACAATACTTAATAATAAATAATAAGAATACAAGACAATACTTTTTATTACACAGTGCTAGTCAAGAGTTCAGAAATCACAGAGAAATGCTTAAAATAATACAGTAGAAAAGTTCTGACATCAATACAGAAAACAGCTAGACTAGACTTCCTATTTCCTATCTATAAGAGCAGACACAGTTCTAAGATAAACCTACATATAGAGCAAGGCAGTGCTGGTGATGTCAGTTCTGAAAACAAATGTGCTCTGATTCTCTCTCTCTGTCCTTAAATTGATAACACAGTACCACTGACTCCTTTCAGATTACATCATTATTCTCTATTTCCCAGGCTAATGGACACTCAGAGTGTAACAGCTCTTTTGATCTTGCAGCTGGTCAAGCCAGAGCAATAAAATATATTATACATGAAAATTCTACCCATTAACTCTGGTTTCAAACAATAGGAAGAAGTCCTTCATTCAGACATCTTGGCTCCAAGTTTTGAGATCAAACAATTATACAATGCTTGACTTATCAGCTTTCCTCCAGCAGAGTGCAATGTGGTTGCATTTCTGAAGTTCAACATTTACCATCATTTTCTTGCATTTAAGAGAACAAGCATGTGGCTTACATTAATATTTACAAATTACAGAATTATCTACAAAAGCCTATCTAGCTAGGCTGGCAGCCTTCACAGCAGTCATATTCAGGCAAGTCATTTTGCACAGCTTCACAACATGCACCTAACCCCTATTGTATATACCATCCCTGAGATATGTCCTCTCCATTGTACACGTCAAGATGCTTATATTGCAAAGAATCTTCTTCATTGTTATGTCACCTTGTGTGAAAGTCACATAATATACATTAACTGTGCAGTCCATACTGTATCATGTCTATATGTGATTAGTGTTCACGCTGCAACTGTCTTCATTGCCATGCCCTCATCTGCTGTACATTACCATGTTTCACCTGTCCTCTTTCCCGGTGTTCATCTCTGTGTCCCTATTCAATACACACACTTCCCCTGGCTGTTTATTTATAATGCAGTCTATGTACCATTACTGATCACTTACACAAGTTTTGTTCAGTATGACTGAAACAGGTTTCCACAATACTCTGCACTATATACACTTTCATATAATGTGTTGGAACTATATGCATTGCTATATTAATTACCCTGGTAATCATTGTGTCATTCTGTGCAACCCCACAGACCTAGTTTGCCCATAGGTAAACAGGTTTACATGTCTGCTGCTGTCCATATTGCTTTACATGGTTTCCTGACCAGCAATACTATTGCTGGCCACAAAACAGTGCTTGTCTATGTTTAAACACGGTGCATGACATGCATATGCAATTAGCACTACTGCTCTCCATGCAAACATATAAACTCTGTGTAGGCTTTGTGCTAAGCCTACATGGAGTTTATTGAATCTCAAGGCATGTCTTCGTCTGCAAGAAATGTACTGAATTATTGAATGCATTCATCTATTATTTCTTTTACATACCCATCATTTTCCTATATATCCCTAATTGACTCTCCTCTCTTAATCTATACCAAATCTACTCATTAAGTTCTGCAAAAAAATTCAGTTAGTTTAAAATGTCACTTATATGCACTGCATATACATCCATGTGTCATTTACTAGTGTTCTTGTATACCTTATCCTACAATATTTCTTTTCAAGATGTATAAATTATTGTTAACTGTAAATGGCTGCCTTAATGTATACTGCATACTATACCTTTTAATGTTTTTGTGATGGCCCACTACTGGACCAGTAATCAAGGAGCCTTAATCCTCACCATTGGCACCAGTGGGGGATGTTCACTGAGAGGATGACAAGTACACATACAGTATTTCCAGATTCACCTCTCTGCATCAAGTGCAATTTCCCTTAAGAGCACACAGAGACCACAGTCAGTCCAGGGCTGGTTTCTTCCTCTTTCTCCAGATCTCCAGTAAGACTCCCCTCTGGCACAGCTATAGAGTTGAGACCTCAGTTGAATGACCAAGCCAGGACCTCCAGCACCCTCTCTGTCCAACCAGTGCTTCAAGTCATTGCCCAAGTGGCTGACACACACACACACTATTTGACATGTAATTCACACACACACACACACACACACACACACACACACACACACACACCTGAGAAAGGCTGGCACATGGTTACTAGCTATGCCCCCTGTTATTCAGACTATAAGGTAGTTATCACTGTCACAAGCCAACTCCTTATCACTACTTTAAGGCCCTTAACAAAGTGTGTCCAATCTTACTGTGTAATAATATTAATACAAACAGTAGTTTGACCAAGAGCAAGGCTATTAGGAGTGGCCCACCCAGTGTCACCAAATAAATATGCAAGTGCTCTCAAAACTTAAATATCTCTACACAGATCAGCCACAATGAAAGTTTTAAATATATTTAATAATAATAAAAGAACACGAAAAAACTCAGTATATAATCACAGTGACATCAGAGTTCAAAATCACAGGAAATGTTTAAAACAACATTGCAGGACAGTCTCAAATAAATAAAGAAAAATATCTAAACTAAGCTTTGCTATATTCCTGCTACATCTAAGATAGTTATACTGTTCCCTAGTAACTTACTTCATCTGAGCAAGGCAGATGTGTGGTGAATTTATTTTTTTTGTCATATCCAAGACATAATGCAGAATGCCCTGTCTCTCTAAGAGAGTTCTCAAATTAATATCTCAAATATTGCTGCTGGGATAGCTTGCAGGGTGAAATCATTTCTTGTCATCTGACTCTATCCCAGATGAAACTCCTATGGCTGGAAGCTGACAGTATTTTGCATCTACCAGTGAAAATACATAGACCTCAGATCTTTGTCAGATGCTGGAAGTCCTAAAACAATTGCATTCCTTCATAGGTGCATAGGGTCATGGGATGATACTAGACAACTGGCCCAGATGCCCTTATAAGCCTAGCCAAGAATTTCACCCATGTTCCCACAAAGTTAACACCTATTTCCCCTGTACAGCAGGAACACCGGTGTGATCCCAGAGGTGTATTTTCTGTTTCCCAACCAGTCATCCAGGTTCCTCTTAAAGAGGGCTAGAGAGGTACTCTGCTTGACATGGAGAGGAAGTCTGTTCCACAGATGGGGGAGTCTTTAGGACACAAATCTATCCCACCAAGTTCTATTAATGTCACAGACCAGGTTGAGGCCTTGTGTGTGGGTTGTGCGAGTGGAGTTTGACTTATAGATATGCAGTAACTCCATCAAGGCTCTGTCTGAGATGGCTTTGAATGCCAGACACAGGTCACCTCTTAGCAGTCTGTAAAAGACTGAGTAGAAGGGAAGGGATTTTAGCCTATCTGTATAGGATAGGTGTTTGAGACCCTGGATTTTCTGGTCAGGAACCTCTATGATCCCTCCAGCTGCTGCATAGGCTTGACAAGGTACATGCTGAAGGGGCACAATACTCGATAATGGATGAGTTCAGTGATGTTATGACCTCCTTGTTTATTTATTTTATTTTTATTTATTTATTTAACATTTGTTGACCAGGAATGTCCAACTAGGTTCCACAGAGCCTGTTTTCAGCGGAGGCCCGGGGAGAAATGCTCCAGATGCATGTCTTTGGAATGTGGGAGGAAACCAGAGTACACAGAGGAAACCCATGCAAACACAGGGAGAACATGCAAACTCCACACAGAGGGCACCTCAGCCGAGAATCGAACCAGAGAACCTCCTGCTGTGAGGCAACAACATTAACCGCTGCACCACTGTTCCTGGATGAAATACCCTTACTTATGAGGTGGACCATGTAAAAAGCCTTCTGTACAACAGAGGCAACGTGGTGGTCAAAAGCCAGGTTGCTATCAGCCTGGGTGCCCAAGTCCCTCACGAGTGACTGCATGCTTAGTATGTTGTTATTAATGTGATAATTATTGGGGATGCCATTTCCCCCAAATGGGATAATAATGCATTTCTTGGCATTCAGTTTCAGGCCATCCTTTTGGCACTAGTCATTAGTTTTGGTAAGGCCATCTTGGAGGATGTTCACATCACCAGGGTAATTTAAGACAGTGCCGTGCTTGCAGTCATCTGCAAACTTGGTCAGCCACAGACCACTGGTTTTGGTTTGCATCTCAGAAAAGTATATCCCAAAGAGTAGAGGCCCCAAGACCGATCCTTGGGGTACACTGTTCATTATGGGTCAACTACTAGAGGTGGCTTTGGCTAAGTTAAGGTAGCGAGTGTGCACCATCTTCCCCTCATCCATGGCTTTAGTGACTGTTTCAAAGAAGTCAACCAAGTTTGACAGGCATGATCTCCCCTTTGACAAAACCAAACTGTGTGGAGTCAAGCGTTTGGAGGTTGCCAATGACCTTGTTTATAAGGTCCATGATAATGCATTCCATGGCCTTGCAGATCAGGCTAGTTAGGCTGATGGGCCTACAATTGCCTGGATCAGTGGATGCTCCACCTTTGTGTAGAGGGATGACAGTAGCTGCCCTCCATTCGGCTGGGATAAAGCCGGTACTCAGGCTTTGGTTGAATAGGGTGCCTAATGGAGCTGAGAACTCATGCCTGAGTTCCTGTAGGATGCAGCCAGGGATGTTGTCGAGCCCATGGAGACTGTATTTTATGCCTTTGTGAGTGCACTAAAGACCTGATACCTGGTGATGAAGGGAAAGGGGCAGGTGCTGGGGATTTCCTTGCTTACTAATGGGGGAAAGAGGGCTGAAGTTTTCACTGAACCTGTCTGCCAGCAGGTTGGCTACATCTACGGTGTTTGTGTATGTGGTGTTATTTACCACCAGTTCAGAGCAGATTTGGGTGTTACCTTTGAGGCTGTGGATGTATGTGAAGAAGGCTTTTTGACTGCCCTTAGTTGATGTGGCCAATTTGGACTCAAAGTTAGCCTTGGAGGATTTTACCAATGACTTTATTTGCTTGCCCAGACAAAAGAGAGATTGCTTCCAACTTGGCACCTGCTCCTTCTTGGTCCTGGACAGCAATTTTTTTTCCTTTAATTATAGAATTTGTTTATTGCTGATGTCCACCAGACAGGTTTACTCCCTTGAAGAAGATGATTTGTTCCTGTCAGGTATTGCTGGGTCCATACAGCTATGTAGGAGCTCATATAGTTTTTTTGGTGTAGGCTTGGACATTAGTGCTAGTTCCAACTGAAGGGATGGTGGCTGTGCCTCTGTTAAGCTGTTTATACCTGCTCTCAAGAGACTGTAGTCAGCTTTGGAAATGTTTTTTTTTTTTGTTTCACCCTGACAAGGGGGGGGGGCAGGTGAGACGGTGACTTAAAAAGTGATCACTTTATGGTCTTATCTTATCAAAGAAGATGACACTGCAGGGGTGCTACAGTGGCTACTCATGTTGGTTAGGACCAGGTCCAGGATATTTTCACCTCTCATAGGGGTGTCAACCAGCTGATCCAATGCACTGGCACTGCCATAGTCGAGGAATCTCTAGGCATTCATATTTGGGCTAGAATAGGTCTTCCCCTCTATGGCTGGGTAGTTAAAAGTCACCCAGGATCAGGGCAGAGGGTTGAATCTTGATGGATTTAAGTAAGTCCAGATAGGTGGAATGTGCATACTGAGTCATATTTGGGGGTCTGAATTATCCAGAGAAAATTCCAAACACATATAAATATATTAAAATCTATTTATTGTCTTGAATAAACCCTATAATAAAAGGTTTTCTTAAGAGAGGTACAAAACTATCATTCTTCTTGCTTCCAGATTCACTAATAATGTCATCCAGCATGGAAAACTGATATAATCTATCTAGAAACATCTTCTTCACTATCAAAATATCAGTTTTAAAATTCTCATCTTCTGAGAGCATTGCAGATAAAACATAAACTGTCCTAACAATTGTACTTTTCACCCATTTCAGACATTTAGTATGGTGGGGTAAATAGGAATTGCAATGTGTTGTTTTTCTAAAAATATATATTATATTCAAACCTGCATAAATCAAAATTCTTATAATCTCTAACATCCAAAAAGTTAATTTTATCAAAAGAGGAACAACAAGTAATATGTAAAAAAATGTGGTGGTACTTTGAAAATAGTTTTAAAAATGTGTGTAAAAATGTAAATTGCCCATCTGTGTAACACATACATCATGAACATTAAGTAAGTATAAATCTACAAATTTAAACAGGTCTGACCTGAACACAAATTCCATCTCTCATTTATATAGCACAAAATATGTAAAGATGGGGGCAGCTGCTGCTCCCATAGCCACTCCTGAATGTTTATAAAATTCCCCTTCCAAAAAAAATCTAAAACTATTTCAATAAATTCATAAATCAAATTAATATTTGTCTGGGAAATTACTTGGTATCCAATAAAATATCTATAAACCAAGATATATCCATACCTTATGGTACCACTGTAAATAAATCCTTAATATATGCAGTGACAAAAATGAAATCCTTGTTGTGATTGTTATTGTCTAAACTATTTAGAAACTGCAAAGAGTCCTTTAAAATGGAGGAGAACAATCCAAAATGCCTTTCAATTCATGATCAAAATAAAATGAAAATGGTTCTGTCTTGCTTCCTCTGACAATAATAATTGGTCTTAATGAGGGTCCTTATTATTTTATGGATATTGGAAAAGCCAAAAAATGTACTGAATAACTGGTGCTTTAACTAGTAAGATGAATTATGTGGCTGAACTTTGTAGGTTGAGGAAAAGGTCCTTTAAAAATAAGTCAATATTATTAAATTCTATGTGCATCTCATTTTAGGAAACATGCATAAAAATCAATGTTCGTTAACATATTAAATATTTTAAAGCTATAACTGACAGTATTCATAAAAAAAACACCTGCAACGCGCACACACATACACACACACAAACACACACACACACACACACACACACACACACACACACACACACACACACACACACACACACACACACATCCTTGTCAAGCTTTTTGATATAAACAGAGCTACTCTTAGCTGAGATAGCAATTCAAGCTCAGCATGAGAGAGATTGCAGAACTGTTTAGTACTTTGTTTGCATAATAAACAATTAACCCTTGCATTTAATCTCTCAGATGATAATGGAGGAGATACAGAATAGTTAAATATGCTGCATCTGCTAACTTCGATTTACTCAACACTTTCTGGTTATAACAATGGAAAATTAAATTTTTAACAAACAGTTTTAATTCAGTCAACATGTCTGGTACACTGGCCCTCAAGGCTAGTAAAAAGTAAACTATTTAATAAGCAGGGTCTTATGGTTGTCAGAATCCACCAAATCTGCAAAACTGAAAATTTTAAAGTCACCTGAACCATTATTGTCACTAAACTGTGTTCTGAACTGATATTCATGCTTTCTCATCCAAGTATAGCAGCCTTCACAACTTCACAATACAACCATGATAGTTCTTACACTTGAGTGATGGAAACCATTTTATTGAACTGTTGAGCTGATAAAAGTTTTTTCCCCTTCATGTGGGTGGACCCATTTGGTCAGTTTTTCTCATCTTTGAAGTAGAGGGATTTCTATAAAAAAAATGGTCATTGATATTACTGTTTTTGTTGGAATCTTGCTCTTCAAAATCATCAAGTGTGTCCAGTTGTTGCCTATTCGAATCAAAGTTATTTCTATTTTTTTATCCCCAAAATGACTAACATAGTAGTAAGAACAATGTTTGAATGAGAGAAGAAACCCTTTACCATGTAGTATGCATGTATGCTAATTTATTTGTATACTCATTTTTTGTCCCTAGTCATTTTTTTTACTTTACACTTCATAATATTGAACATTTTAACTTAATGAATACATCGTTGAAATCATCTTTGTAGACAGAAAAAGTGAGATAATCAACAATGAATTTATTAAGTTGTATAATTTCCTTGTGAAGTTTGTCCATCAAATTGATCTTATTTCTAAATAAGATTTTCAGGATTTCACCCCAATATGATAAAAAAAGCTAACAAATCTGTATGTAGATGAGAATTTGCCACTACAATATTCAAAAACTTAAATAAATGTAAACCTTTTGGAATTATAAATTTTAAACATTCTACAAAAAAAGAAGTTATGAACTCACCATAATGTTTCATGTGTGTTGTCTCTCTCACCTTCATTCTGTACTAGTTGGGTTCGGAACCAATCCACATTTCCGACTCGGCTGTTTACAAAAGCTCAAGGTCTTCAAGTAGCTTATGGTTTACATCCTATCCCATGATGCTCTAGGGAATTCCCTAGATCTTGTTTGCTGGTATATTAATATATACATATAAAATTCTTACAAGTTTACAAGCCCAGAAGAGGGTCAGAGAAAATTAGACACCAAATAAATCCAGGAGCCAAAGGCTGGGGGAAGGAAGGTGGGATGTAAGAATGAAGGTGAGAGGGACAGCACACATGGAACGTTTTGGTGAGTACATAACTTCTGTATGTGATGTTGTCCTATCTCACCTTCATTCTGCACTGGTTGGGACAGCATCCTTAGCACCATCTTTCTTGGGTTCCTCAAGGGAGAATATTTTTTAGAATAGTGGATCCAAAGTAGTCCCTGTCCCTGGAGACCAAATCAACTTTGTAATGAGTGCTAAACGTATGAGGCCTTGTCCATGTTGCTGCAGCACAAATGCTAGTGATTAGCAGTTTAGCCCAAAAGGCAGAAGAGGTAGACATAGCTCTGATAGAATGACCTCTTACTTTGTCAGGAAGTTGTTTCTCTGGGATTTGTGGGTAAATGTAATGCAATTTGACAACCATATGAAAGAGTGGTCTTAGCAACTGGAGCACCTTCTTTCTGTTCTGAGAAGGAGACAAATAATTGGTCAGTCTTCCTAAAGTCCTTTGTTCTGTGCAAATAGAAACATAATTGCCTATGAATATTTAGTTGGCGTAACATATACTCTGCCTTTTTACCATAGTTAGGGGAAAAACTGGTAAGTCTATGGATTGGTTCAAATTTAATTCTGAGCATACTTTTGGTAAAACGGACAGATTTGTATGGAGTGAGATTCTGTCCTTGTGGAATAGCATATATGGGGCTTTGATAGACAGTGCTTGTAACTCAGAAACTCTCCTAGCTGAAGTTATAGCTGCTAAGAAAATCATCTTCCAAGTTAAGAACTTCAGATCACAGGATGATGCAAGTTCAAAGGGTGGAAGGATCATACTGGATAATACAAAATTGAGGTTCCATGAGGTTAGAGGTGGTCTAATGGGTGGTCTTAGTAGAATGATACCCCTCAAAAAAGCTTTGCAAAGTCTGTGGGACATAACATTTGGCCCTGTTTCCCCTAAATGGAAATTAGAGATTGCTTGCTAATTGAACTTGAATAGTAGCTGCAGCTGCTCCTTCATGAAATAGCTTTGCTAAGAACTCCAGTGTAGAAGATATAAGTGCAGAAAAAGGGTCAGTATGATTTTCTAAGGCTCAGGAGGAAAATCTTTTCCATTTGCTGACATATAATTTTCTCGTAGAAGCTTTATATGACAAAATCAGGATATGCTCCACTGAAGGTGAAAGGTCAGGTAGCCTGGCTATGTTTGGAATTGGAGCAACCATGCTGTCAACTTGAGGGTTTGAAGAGATGGATGGAGCAGTCCCAATGGATGGGTCAGAAGATCTGGAACTGGGTCCAGAATACAAGGCTCTTCCTAAAGATGAGGTCACAGGAAGGGGAACTAGATTTGACAAGGCCAGTAAGGGGCAATAAGTATGAAGGTCCTTCCCAATACACTGGCTTTCTGAAGAACTTTGGGTATTAATGGGAAGGGAGGGAAGGCATAGAGGAGACCCAAGGGCCAATCGTGTACAAGTGCATCCATTGCTGACTCCCCCGGAGGGAGGATTAGAGCAAGGTAGTTGCTGCATTTGGCATTCATAGATGTGGCAAAAAGATTACAGCAAGGCTGATCCCATTTTCGGAAAATCATTTCCGCTATCTCTTACTTTAGGAACCACTTGTGAGGCATCAGAATAGCCCTGCTGAGTTTGTCTGCTATCACGTTGGATTTCCCCAGGATATGCATTGCTATCAGAAAGCATTGGAAAGAGGTCACCCACTGCCATATTCTCAGAGCCTCTTGACAAAGGGGGTAAGATCTGGTTCCTCCTTGTTTGTTTATGTACCATACAACTGACATATTGTCTGTCTGAACTGCAATAGTTCCCAGTGGAAGAGAGTCCTGGAATGCTTGCAATTCTAAAAGCACTGCTCTCATCTCTAAGACATTGATGTGAAAATGGGCCTTGTGATCTTTCCAAGTGCCCTGGACTTTCTTTCCCAGATAATGCCCACCCTCCACCCTATCTGGGAAGCGTCTGCGGTCACTATGGCTAAAGGTTGTGAGAAAACAAATGGTCAACCTAAGGTCATATGAGTCGAGTGAAGCCACCAACAAAGGTCTTTCCTACAAGATTCTGTTATTATGATCTGGTGGATAGGGGTAGTTCCTGCATGGACCACTGAGTAAACAGCAGCCAGTGTAAAATTCTCATGTGCAGCCATGCCAATGCGATCAAATTTATTGCTGCTGCCATGGTCCCTAATACTTTCAGAACTGTTCTTGCTTGAACCTTCCTTTTGAACAGTAGACTGATGACCTGATGCCAAAGGGTTTGTACTCTTTCTGGGAGAAGCTTTCTATCAATTTTGAAGTGTCTAAGTCTGCTCCTATAAAAATGATATATTGAGATGGCAATAAGGCAGATTTTTCATAATTTATTGTGATTCCTAAATGAGAGCAGAGCTGTAAGGTGGTGTCTCTCACTTTTATTAGTAGATGCTTGGTAGTGGAGGTTAGAAGCCAGTTATCTAGGTATGGAAACACTTGGAATCCTAGGCACCTCAAGTGAGCCATGACTACTGCCATACATTTGGTGAACACTCTGGGGGCTGTAGTGAGATCAAAGGGCAGAGTTCAAAACTGGTAGTGACTGGCTCCCAGCTGAAAGCGCAAATGACTCTTGGATCGCCTGTCCATTTTTATGTGGTAGTACACATCCTGGAGGTCTATAGAGAACATCCAATTGTCTTAACTGCAGTGTTACCATCTGAAACTTTGACTTTCTTTCTGATTTATTCAGTCTGCTGAGATCCAGGATGGGTCTCCAGTCCCCTGTTTTCTTTGGAACTAAAAAGAACCTTGAGTAAGGTCCAGATCCTATTTGGTCTGCGAGGACTGTTTGGATTACTCTTTTTTGTAGCAACTTCTGTATTTCTAGGGTTTCCTGTTCCCTTTGACTGGGTGAAATGTCTGGGATGATTTTCATGTTTGGGACAGGAAAAGAAAAGGGTATGGAGTGACCTCTGGATACAATGCTTTGTACCCATTTGTCCTTTGTTACAAAGATAAGTGACCCCAAATGTTTCCAGAGGCTGGCAGGCAGGCCTTCTTTCAGAAGCACTGGAAGGACTTGCCAAGGAAGGATTTCCTGCCACCCTGATTCTGTGGACCCCCTCTGCCACATGGCTGGCATCTTCCATTACTGCTTCCCCTTCTGCCCCATGGGGAAGAATCACCACAGTTGTCTCTATAAACTCTCTGAGATTTTCAGAACCACATTTTACTCCCCTTTTTACCTTTTGGATAAGGTCTAGAAGGTAGGGAAAAATGGACTCCTATGGCAGAGAGAGTCTTTCCTTCTTGCTCACACCTGGTTAGTGTGTATTTGACTTTAGGCCTGAATAATGATGAGCCATTGAAGGGGCGTTAATAAAGGAAGACTTAAAGGACTCCGCAAAGTTACACAAGTGCATCCAGGAATGCCTCCTTAGGGAAATTCCAGAAATTGCTACCTTACTCACTCCATCATCTGCATAGGAGATAAGTTTCATGCAGGAGTTTACCACTGAATTTAAGGTGGAGAGCTGGTAGGAAACTTTATCTGATCCCCCCGCAACTACAAAACCTTGGAGAGTATCTCCTAGCTCCTTCGGGAGATCTCTGTAATCTGATAAAATGTGTGAGATAATTCACGGACCTGAGTGTAAAGGTTGCTGACGAAAAGGTGCACTTTCCATAGTTGTCTATTGTCCGAGACTGTTTGGAGGATGGACAGATGAGGATGTCTCTGAAAGTTCTTTTTTTGTGGCTGCCACCACCACCATAGCATCTACTGGCACACCTTTTGTAAGAAAGGCTTTATCCTCAGGGGATGTAATATATTTATTTGGTCTCTGAGGGATGGGCTCCACTGAATCTGGAGTCTCCCATGCCTTTTGACAAACTAGGTTTATGAGTTCATCGAAAGGCTGAAAAACCCAATTGGCTGAAGGGTGAGACTCAAAGGCCTTTATGTAGACAGACTCTTCAGAAGGGTTGATGGGCTTCTAGCCACCTCTCAGCTTAAGTATCTCTAGGATGTCTGCAAAGGACACATCTTCAGAGGGTGACTGTGGGGATCCTTCTGAGTCATCAAGGTCTGTGTCTGATGTGACAGACTCCTCTGGGAAGTCCAAATGCTTCCTCGTGCATAATTTCTTCTGAAGGATCTCTTCAGAAGGGTATTCTAGAAAGGTTTCGGAAGAGAGGGTTTCACCCAATGGGGCATCCTGAGGCCATGGGTCTCTGCATCTCTGTGGATGTGGTTGTGCTGACACGGACACTGGTGCCTTCTGGGGAGGAATGATTGGATCTGAGACTGAAGGTGCCCATGGGGACAGCGCTCTCCTCATCACCTTGGAGGCCCCCTGCCCATGATCCAAGGAAGCTCCTGGCTACAAAGAATCAGAAGACATCTCCGGCACCAAAGGGGTTGGCTCCAAAGCCAATGTCTGAGCTGAGCTCACCCATGCTGAAGCCCTGAGGCAAATTCAGATCTGACAAACATCTGATCTGACACTGTCCTCCCCGGACTTGACCGGAGAGCATTGGCTCCTTGACTCCTCAACCTCAGATGGCACCAAGGAATTCAGAGCAGAAGTCAGGGCCAAAGATCCTGGAACAGGTCTCGGTTCAGCCCGTTCCACTATTATCAGCCCAATGCAGTCCAGCTCTGAAGCCCTGAGTCAGGTTGGAGGAGGAATCAATGGTGACAAAGCAGGTCTAGTCAGTTACAGAACCCTGTAGGTTAGCTCTGATAACCGTTTGGCTAGTGCCAGTGCCCTCAAAAGTTTCCACACTATGCAATCCACATAGTCATCAGAAAGGCTCTTGGAAGATTGAGAGGAGAGAGCAGGGGATCTTGCAGCCTATAAGATCAGAGATCTTAGGATTGGAGAAACTGGTTCCACTTCTGGGGACCAGCTCCAAACCTGAAATACCAATGGTTGCAATATAGGAGGAGCCTAGGAAAATGTTTTCTCGGGCCTGACAGATTTCGGTTCCGAAGCAGAAATCTTTGGCAATTTTTTGGAAGCTTTAGATTGATCTGAAGAAGTTGAATAGGATCTTTTGCCAGATCTGTCAGATTTATGAGAAGGGGGAAAGGTCTGTTTTTTTGGACTCAGACGTTCTCCTAGGGCCTCACAAAAAGAAGTTTTCAACAATCCTTTAAGAATCAGTTTGTTCTTTCTCTCAAGAAGAACACTGAAACTGAATGAGTGACAAATAGAGCAAGACTCTTGCAAATGTACTGCTCCAAGGCAGTACACACACTGTATGACCATCTGTTATAGACATTTTTTGCGTGCACTTAGTGCACTTTTCAAACCCCAAGGGTTTGGTATCTTTTGATTGTTTAGACATATTGCAGAACTCAACACCATACTATGAAAGATAAACACAGCTCAACACCACAACAATATATTAAAATAGGTAAAAAAACAAATGGAAAAAACTCAAATGGGCTAAGCAGCTCTCTAACTAAAACGAGCTAGCTTGCAGGGTGAAGAGCACTCAAAAAACACAATCCCTTTTTTTTTAAACCAGTAACAAAGGGAATAAATATATATATATATATATATATATATATATATATATATATATATATACATATATATATATATATATATATATATATATATATATATATATATATATATATATATATATATAAAACACACAGCACACTCAGTTTATGTTAAACATTGGATAGCAAGAAAAAACAAACAGCTAATCCAACACTCTACTTAACTACTAACGCACTCTATAAATCAGGTTTAAGAACCCACTAATTTAAACTAACTATCAAAAGCTACTGCTCAAAAAGGAGCCTAAAGAATAGCTATAATGTGCACAAAAGCCAAGATAGGTGAGGGGAAAAAATTAAGACTTAATATAAACGACAGCCACAGATAAACAGCAATGAAAATGAAGTCAACTAAGTTTGTTATGTTACGAAAAAGGGTAAACTGCGTTATTCACTATCTTTTTAAATCAAAGAGAAGTGAAATATTATTTTACTATGAAGAAATAAACTATTAAAGATAAAACACTTAGCCACAGCCAGTTGAAGCACCTGATCTGTTTTAGCAGCAAACAAGATCTGGGGAATTCCCTAAAACATCATGGGGTAGGGTGTAAGCCACGGGCTACTTGAAGACCTCGAGATTTTGTAAAAGGCGGAGTTGGTTGCAAACTCTACCAGTACAGAATGAAGGCGAGACAGGACAACATCACATTATATATTATCAAACTACAAAAATTTAAATTTAATTTTTTTTTTCCTCAAATATTTTTTTATTTTCAATTAAAATAACATTTACATAATATTTTTTAAAATTTAAATTATTTTTGAATGTATCCATCTATTTTGTTAAAGTGACATTTTCCAGATTGGCAGAACAAACTTCAAATGTAGGAATTGACTTAAGAATGTGTCGTATATCGGGTAAGTGAATATTAGAGGAAGAGGAAGGCACACTGTTTATCTTGGGTGCCCTCTTATTTGATTTTCTGGCAACAAAGTGAGTCCAGGTGGAATTCCCATGTGAAGAATCATCCATCCGACCTTTAGGATGATAGACTCTATGAGCTTTATTCAGTATTGTGGCCTGATGTCTTAGCAAAGACTTTTAATGAACGATTTACATACACTTTCTGAGGTCATAAATGAAGATGTTAACACCAATTTAATCAAAGGATTGACAGACCTATTATTATGATTGTCCCAATATTAGCCATGCAGTCTGTTATATTAGAAAAACAGAAAAGGCCCTTAAGCACAATATTTATCAGTCTAATTATACAATTTAAAAGAAAGACATGACTAATACATAACAAAAGTATTGTATTACTTGTTTTAATTTTAATACATTTGTGTTTTTTTGGTTTGGAAAAAAGGGTATTTAAAGGAGACAGAGGAGGTGATTGGAGTAACTACCACATCTACAGGGAATTATACTGGCAACTGATTTACAAAGCAGATAAAACACCAGGACTAAAATACTGAAGATGCCATACAATTAAGTTTCTGAAAACTCGAACATAAAAAAAAAACAAAAAAAAACCCCCACAAAAATCTACCTTTTTTACATTTTTGCAGGGGGTCAAGCCCCCTTGCACCCCTACACCCCCTGCAAATTATATATACCACCTCCAAGATCACACTACAGTAAGGAAAAGGGACAATTTCTCCATCCTCACTGTACTGCAATCTCCATTCAAAAGCTTCAAGTTTTAAAAAACTCGATTATATGGTCTTTACCATATGGAGTTCGAGTTTCTGTAAACTCAATCAGCTCATAGAGACCCAAATTAAACACAATTGTATTAATTATTTTTTCTGGTTACTTCAATATCATCTGATTTTTCATGATCCTTTTAAAATTAGTTGATTAGGCTAGAACATTTTATTCAAATGAACTTTTTATACTGGATAGACTAAAGTGCTCTATAATTCAATAAATGTTCTGCAGATGAAGTTTTTTTTTTTAATTTTACATGTTTTTGTTTTATCTTGGTCTCATGATGTGTTACATCACTTTCTTTGACACACAGACACACGCGCGTGCTCGCACACACACACACACACACACACACACACACACACACACACACACACACACACACACACACACACACACACACACACACACACACACACACACACACACACACACACACACACACACACACGCACACACGCACACACGCATGCACGCACGCACACACACACACACACACACACACACACACACACACACACACACACACACACACGCAGTCTTAAGAAGGTTTTAAAGTTGTTATTCCATCAGATGTACACCTACCTTCTGGCTGCTGTATCTGTCACAGCTCTACATTTTTCATGGCTTTCAAATCCATGAAACACTTCATTATCCTATACTTCTTTCTCTATAACCAGTAGTGGTACATCAGAGAAGATGAAACTCCATCTACTACAAAGAATTATAATTGTTTTTTTCCAGTCATAACTACTTGCTAATGTGTTCTTGACTTAGGTGTCAGGATTCACCTCTTTAGCTATGCATTGCTCCACGTTTGAAGAGAGTTTCTTGCTGCCCATATTTTACGCACACAAGTTGGTTATGATCAGGAACCTAATCATAATATGTATACTCTGCATGTATTTTTTAAGCTTTTTCCTCTGGGCTTCCATAATTCAACTATGCTGACATTGTAACTCACTTTGGTATTTGTAGTCATTCGATTATTGATATATTCAGTCATTCATTTTCAATATTATTTTTATCCATTTCCAGGCTGTGGGGTCACAGGACATGCCTTGGCTTGGTTTGATAAGCAAGGGACATAAGGCCTGAATGAATCCTTAACTGGAAATCAAGCCATTGTTGGGTGCACAAGTGCTCATACACATGTTATGCATGCATACAGCTACAGACAGTTTAAAATCTCATCGCTTCACCTACCTGTGTTCCTTGGAATGCACACATACACACACACACACACACACACACACACACACACACACACACACACACACACACACACACACACACACATATGTATATATACATGTATATGTATATGCTATTGTCCAAATTCTTACAATTGTGTAATACTAATCACTGTTGATATCTCTTGACATCTACTATATTATATAATATATAATTTCATAATCCCTGTATTCTATGTATTTGCATAATTGTATTGTATTATTATTATATTATTATTACTATTATTATTATTATTATTATTATTATTATTATTATTATTATTATTATTATTATTATTATTATTTTAGTTTGTGGCCCTTAGTGTATGTGGATTGTGACTAGAAAGGGTTTGATAACCAGTTCACCTACTCAGTAATCAAATAATTAAATACATAAATAAATAGAGTAAATTTGATATCCTGACAGAAACTCATGCAGCTACAAAGAAGACATACAAACTCTATATAGATGGCACCTCACAGAGGAATCAAACTATGGAACCAAGAGTGCTACTCGTCTGTGCATTATATATGTCTGTACTTCGTCCTCGACTGACTGAAATATCTTATATGTTACCTTTCATTCTAAAGTAATATACTCTTATATGCACATTGTTTTACCCAATGTAAATTTTTCTCCTACAAATGAACTTTGAACTGGGGACTAACCTGATCAAGAGAAGAGGAAAATAAAGCAGCAAATGAACAAATCAACGTTGCATCCAAAGATATCAACTTCCCCACAAACTGGATACCACAGATGGTAACAGATGCTCAGTCCTAGACCCAATGAACAAAAAATAAGATGTTATGTCAAACAAGCTCTCTCTGTTCTGAGTCAGGCAGAATTTTTTCTCGCCCTCCCACCCATTTAAGTTGTCTTGTTAAATACCACTGTCTTTCTAGTTGCCCGCCTCTTATGTTAATCTGACCATATATCTCATTTCTCTCTACTTCCACTGGTTTATGTGAGTAATCACAAAATCATCATTTTTGAAATCCCACCCCTTCAATTATTTAAATTTATTGGCCATCCTACAGTATTTCATAGTACCAAAATACAAAAGTGACCACCCCTTTCAGTCCATCTTGCTGTTTTAAAAATAGTAACTTTCCACTAAACCTTAACTTTTTAAACAGGTAAAACTCAAGTTACCTACTTTCACATCTAACTTCTCTAGTGCACACTGCAGAGTGCATTCTTTTCAGTCTTACCTTTAAGCATCCCTGTGACTAGCACTTTCTCTAATACCTGCTGGAAAGCACTAGGAAGCCTTAAACTCATACAAACACTGAACTCTCCTTGTTAACTAGGAGAAATTAATAGTAGGCACTAAACAGCCTATAATTGCAAAGTACCTTGCTAAGGAAACAGGTCCTATACTTTACAAAGAAAAAAAAAAGCCCCAAACCAGGCATGTCCAAGGGTCAGCTTCCGGTGATTTCTCCTGTCCACCTGGTGAATCTGGGCATACTGGGGCAATGCAGCAATTGCCTCATGTACACAGACAACCCTCTCCTCCTACCACCCAACACTACAACCTGTGAGAGATGCACTTACATAGCCAAAATGGAAGCAAAGCTCTCTCCACCCAAGATTGTGCTAAACAGTCAAGAGGAGAAGTTTAACACCCACACTACACCTCAAGCAACACATAGCCCTTCTAAACCCGCACCACCAACACCCAAATATAGCAACACTAAATCCACATATGCAGAGGCCCTTAACTGTAACCTGCCCAAGCAACAAAGACCTCTGAAGCTGAAATGCAAACAAACACCAATCACAACCAGTGTGTCACATAGTTCACAACACTAGTGTGCCACCCAGCAACAGCCCCTAAGGCAAGACAATGTACCTAACACTTTAGTCATAGGGGACTCTATAGTCGGGCACACTGATGTCCCTCTCACCAGGTTGAATAAGGAGAAAATTACAGTCAGCTGCCTGTCGGGTGCCAGGATCCGTCACATAATGCATGCACTCAAGTCACTCCACAACAAGTACAAATATGACTCTGTCATTGTCCATGTTGGAGTGAATGACTTGAGATGTACCTCCCTGGACTACACGAAAAGAGACATGGAAGAGCTCTCGGATCATGTGGCCCAGGCAGGTATGACCCTAGCCCTGAGTAGCATCCTGCCTTCGCCCAGAATGATACCACAATATAAGGATAAAATGATTGACTTCAACAATTGGCTAAGCTTATGGTGTCATTCAAAGGGGATCCAGTATCTGTCTGCCTGGGATGACATGATTGACAGACCACGATGCTTTTCCAGAGATGGTCTGCACCTGTCGCCCCTGGGATTCAGGTTACTGGCTAAGGCTCTTGCCACCCCTATAGTGCCTTTTTTAGGCAAACTTCAAAGGACAAAACCACCACTGTAACAGGTACAAGCATGCAAAATCTGAAGGTAATGCTACTCAATGCTAGAAGTCTAAACCTCAAAATGCACTCTCTCGAGGCACTCCTAAAAATGGAGAACATCGATATCTGTGCAGTAACTGAGACCTGGTTCAAGGCTCCAGAGAGCACCCCTGCAGTACCAGGGCTACAACTCTTACCACACTTTTCGGCCACCAAACCAGGACCGAAGCACTAAAGGTGGAGGAGTGTTAATATTCACCAAGGATATTCACACCACCAGGCTAGTTGGCCAACACAATGTGTCTGAAATTCTCCAAGTGCAACTAACACTAGGTAAGACTGCAATCCAAATTGTAGCTTGCTACAGATCCCCCACCATACCCCAAGATTCTCACTACACCTTTCTAAACATACTGTAAAATATTAAGATAGAACCAAACACCCTAATACTGGGTGATTTTAACTACCCTGCCATTAACTGGGAAATCTACTCATGTCCCAACACCTTTGCGCAACGGTTCTTGGAATTCATAAATTCCAACGCCCTTGATCAACTAATCCATAGTCCCACCAGGGGCTCCAATATCCTAGACCTGGTCATTGCCAACATGGGAAATCAATGCTCCATACCTATGGTCACCCCCTCGTTAGTCAGGTCTGACCATAAGCTAATCACCCTTAACATCCACATCCCACCCACACCCACCAGTAAAGAAACCACCATAAAAAACTTCTCCAAAGCCAACTTCATGCTACTCAAGTCAGAAGTGACAAACTTCATGGCACCCATGCAGACGGGAACTGAAGGTTCAACTGCTGAATCCTACACTAAGGCACTGTACAAGCACATCCACTCATGCATGAATCATGCCATCCCAAATAGAACCAAAATGCTCTCATCCAAAAAAAGGAAGCCAATCTGGTGGTCCCCTGCCATAAACAAACTTTACAACAAAAGGAAGAAACTTTTGCAGAAAAGAGGAAAATCCCAGGATGCAAAAAACTCCCTTACTAGCCTCAGTAAGAAACTGAGATGCCTCATAAAATCCTCCAAAGCTAGTTACGAAAATAAAATTGCCAAAGATTCCAAAGACAACCACAAAGCATTCTATAACTATGTCAAGAATCTAAATGGCAATGCTCAGATCTGCTCTGAGCTAAACCAGAATGGCATTAAATATACTGATCCGAAGGATATTGCCAATATCCTGGCAGATCGATTCAGTGCCAACTTCACCCCCCTCTCACCCCCTAAATGGCCCATCTCAATACCGGAAATTGCCAAATTCCAGTAATAACGGCCACACAGGTACAAAATGCACTCTCTAAAGCCAAGAATACAGCATCCATGGGACCAGATGACATCCCAGGCTGTGTACTACATGAACTACAATATGAACTGGCACCTCACCTAAGTGTCATGTTTAATCATAGCCTCACCTCAGGTTTCATGCCCACTGAGTGGCGCAGAGCTACAGTTATCCCAATCCACAAGGGGGGATCCACCTTGGATCCCGGAAACTACCGTCCCATCAGTCTGACAAGCCTTATCTGCAAGGCCATGGAGCATATTATCATGGAACTTATAAAACAAAGATATGGGCAACCTTCAAACACTGGACCCCACCCAGTTTGGGTTTGTGAAGGGCCGATCTTGTCTCCTGAACCTGATTGACTTCTTTGAATCAGTCTCCAGACCATGGACAAGGGTAAGGTGGTCCACACAGCCTATCTAGACCTTGCCATGGCCTTTGACACCATCCCCCACTCTGGAATCATAGATAAACTTACTAAGTTGGGCATTAATCCCTATGTCACCCAATGGGTTGCTAAATGGCTTACTGATAGAACCCACACTGTAAAAGTAGCCGACTCCAAATCCAGCTCCAGACAAGTGACAAGTGGAGTACCTCAGGGTTCAGTCCTGGGGCCGCTCTTGATCGGCATCTACTTCTCTGAAGTGCAGGTCAACACTAAGGGACTCTGGCTAACAAAGTTTGCAGATGACTGCAAACTGGGAGCCATTATTGAATCCCCAAATGATGTGGATACTCTACAAAAGGGCCTTACAGAAACAGATGCTTGGTGCCAGAGCCATGGGCTCAAGCTCAATGCCAAGAAATGTATTGTTATCCCCTTTGGGAAAAAACATGTATCCATGAATTACCATATAGGTGGCAGTACACTAAACACAGAAAGTGTGATAAGAGACTTAGGGACACAGGTGGACAGTGGTCTCACCTTCGATAATCACATCGCCACAACAGTCAGGAAATCCTTCTATGTGGCACACCTCATCACGAAGGGCTTTTCATCCAGAAAAAGGAGGTCATTGTCCCACTGTACTCATCCCTCATTAGACCCATTATAGAATACAACGCCCATTTGGTATGTACCTCTCAAGACATCTGCAACAACTGGAAAGGCCTCAGAAATACCTCACTAAAAGAATCACAGGCCTAAAGCAGATGCCCTACGCTGACCGCCTTCAAAACATCCAGCTATACTCTGTCGCATATCGTCTACTCAGAGGCGATCTCTGCTTAACATACAAGGCCATGTCAAACCCAGAGCTGTTGGACATGCTACACTTAAAGAAATCCCAATCCCTCAGAGCTACACGCTCCAGGGATCTAAACCTTGTCATCACAATAAACAAAACATGCTGGAGGGATAGGTTCCTGACCCAGAGACTCCCCAGACTCTGGAATAGATTGCCCATACATGTCAAGCAGAGTGCCTCTTTGGACCTCTTCAAGAGGAACCTTGACAATTGGATGGGAGAAAGAAATTCACCCCAGGGATCACGTCAGTCGCCCTGCTAGACAAGGGTCCAGGAAAGTAAATAATGTGGGAAGAAATAGCCAGGGAATTGTTATGGCTAGGCTTGTATAGGCCCTAGGGCTGATAGCCTAGTACCAACCTATGAATCTATGAACCTATGAACATATTTAACACCTGCCTTGCTGAGTGTTTGAGATGACTCCAAGTCTTCATTTCTGAGCAACATTATTTCACCATTTGCTTGCCAACTTGGAAATCATGTAATCACGGAGGTGGGGATCAGTTTGCATTGTATGCTAACAAATGATTCTCTTTCTCCATACTTGTGTGATTCAGATTTAATTTAGAAAAGTAGTAACAGTACGTAAAGGGGTATAGACCCACTGAAAAAAAAACATATTGCGGTGTTTTTAGCTCTTTTTGTGTCAGATAATCTTTGTAGTCACTTGAGGAATTGTTCTTTGTGTGTGTGTGTGTGTGTGTGTACTGACAACAAAATCGCCCAACCACTGTGAGAAATTCAAGCTTTTTATTAAAAACGAATGACTAAGCACTTTCACCTTTCCACATAAACAAGCTTCTTCAGAGTCATTCTTAACTGAAATAATTACCCTCCTTAAATACACTTGAATTAATTACACTACCAATCAAATATCCGTTGATATTGAACTTCTTAATTGAGTGTAACTTCTTTTTTTATAAAAGAGAGGTTTAGGTCTAACAGACTTACGGAATATTCATTTTTGACAATAGACGTTATAAATTTATTTTCTGTAATCCCACATAAAGAGAGATTAGAGATGTTTCGCGAAAGTCTATTGAGGAATAGAAGAATTGACACGACCAAGATTATTTCTTGGTTGATATTATGGAAATTGTATTGAGAAATAATTTTCTCTCATTTGAAGGTGAGCTATTCCATCAAATATCAGGGGTAGCTATGGGGGCAAAATGCACCCCTGTATTTGCAAACCTTGTGTTGTTAGAATGGGAGAGAAAATACATTTTTGATACCCCCTTTGTTGAGAAAATAAAATCTTATAATCATTTTTTGGATGATATTTTGATTTTGTGGAAGGATTCTGAGACAGAGGCAGGTCAGTTTGTCGATTATTTGAACACCACAACGTCATTTTTTAAACTTACCAGCAAATGGAAGGCTAGTGAAATAGACTTTCTAGATATACATCTGTGGACCAACGCAGATGATGGTAAACTGCATAGTTCCATTTTTAGAAAAGAAACATTTTCTAATACGTTACTTCACTATAAGAGTTGTCACCCTCAACATCAAAGAAAGGGCATAGTGAAGGGACAGATGGTGAGGTACTCCCGACTTATAAATAATGAAACTTATTATACTAGATAAATATATACTTTGAATGGGTTGTTTCTGGAGAGGGTTTACCCACTAAAGTTATTAACTAAAACTAGACGTGAAGTTACAATGAAGAGGGGGGTTGTTATACCAACCTATTTTAGAGTCCAATTGGAATAACTCATCTACCTCTAGAAAAATTGATGAAAGTGACACCTTTGTGTTACGGTATACAGACATGACCCCAAATATTATGAGTGTTTTAGGAAAGTATTGGGATTTATGTTTAAGACAGCAGACTAGAGAAATGTTGGGACCTAAACCTCGAATTATACACAGTAGAGGCAGAAACAAAAAAAATGTTTTGTAAGGAAAGAGAAAAACGAGCAACTACAGGTCAATGATGATGAAATGTGGTTGTTGTAAGTTTTGCAAGTACATCAATGATGGCCCATGTGTGGCGGTGGCTAACTACAATCGCACAATTCAATGTCCTGGGAAATGTGACTGCAATACAACATATGTGGTATATTTGGCTACCTGTGTTTCCTGCCCTGGGTTCTATGTGGTGAAAACCATACATAGACTCAAGGACAGGATAGGAGAACACTATAGGGCCATTAAAAATAAAGATGTACGTAATGCACTATATATACATACCACTAAATGTGTGAATTTTAAAATAATTCATATTTTTTGTGGTGGATAGAGTGAGACATTTGGACGAGGGTGGTGATGAAAAAATTAAGGTGGAGGCAAGAGAGATGCAATGGCAACTCAGGTGGAACTCCACTATTTCAAAGGGAATAAATGATGCTATTTCCCTTATGCCAATTCTGAAGCAAAAAGCATTGCTTATATAAGTAAGAAGCATGGTGCATTATTTTAGTCCTAAGATTACAAATAGGATGTTAAAAAACTTCCTCTTAAAGATATGTGTGTTGTTTGAAATGGTTATTTAAGTCATTTAAATTGTGGATTTTTAGAATCAGCATATGTATTTTATTTTATTAACATTTATAACATTTTTAAGTAGAAATTAAGTATAGTTTTTATAAAAAAAAGTTAGACTCAGTTAAGAAGTTCAATATCAATGAACATTTGATTGGTAGTGTAGTGGTGGTGCTGCGGTAGCGTTGTCGATTCTCAGTTAGAGTGTCTTCTGTGTGGTGACGTGTGAATGGGTGTTACCTTGTCAAAGGTTGTGTGTTAGGCTTGGCAAGCCAGCATGTAAAAATCTACTGCCAATCATTAGTAGACTGGAGTTCTGCTGTGGTGACCACTAACCAGGAAAAGCTGAAAAACACAAGCAAAATGTAATTAATTCAAGTTTATTTAAGGAGGGTAATTATTTAAGTTAAGAATGACTCTGAAGAAGCCTGTTTATGTGGAAAGGTGAAAGCGCTTAGTTGTTCATTTTAATAAAAAGCTTGAGTTTCTCACAGTGGTTGGGCGATTTTGTTGTCAGTTATCAGTTTGATACCTGTGGTATCGTTTTTTTGTTTTCATTCATTAATTTTGTGTGTGTGTGTGTGTGTGTGTGTGTGTGTGTGTGTGTGTGTGTGTGTGTGTGTGTGTGTGTGTGTGATGCTTGCAGCAACTCATATAAGAGAAGCATGAAATTTTCAGAAAATTATTACATTATTTGAATAAATATTTAAAACAAACTTTAATTAATATGTATCCTGCAGAAACTTTAGATGAATAATGTATATTGATTATTAGCAAAATGCAAGCATTTGCTCATTTTATGATATAAATCTAAAATAATCTCAATTAGTATGTTTCTTGGATTTGAAAATAAATGATTCTTTAATTATCAAAGGATAAACAGGATTTTGATACCTATGTATTTCTGTCCCTTAATTAAAGAGCTATTTCAAGGATGTAATTATCTTCTTAAGTACTGTTGTATTTAGAGTACTAAAACACAATGAATGATGTGTATTTAGAAACACCAATTAGTGAGTACGTTGCCTGTTGCAGCAAACTGAAGTAGTTCTTTCTGTGTTTCTTTGCATCATTATGTCACATGACTCAAAAGAAAATTACATAAAATAACACAAAATTGGTCTTGGCTTATAAGCTCTCACATATGAAATTTAAGGGACTGATACATAGGTTTCATTGTAAAGTGCAACTAGAAAGTAAAATGTAATTAATACAAAATATGTTCACTACATTTTGTCTCTGACCATGTTATGCTGCATTCACTGAAATAATTTACTCCAAAATGCTACTCATCAATGTCATGTCCATTGGCTCCACCCAATCCAAATCGCAACACAAAAATCTATTACAAAGGCCTTGTCTGTTATATCAAGTCATATTTTATATTGTATCTTATATTTTGTGGCCTGGAAAGCTATTGAAGGGTTGACTAGATAATGTTTGTTTTCATACTATTTCCATTATATTGTCTCAATTTCATCTTCAAAGACCAAGACTGCTGACTCATAATAGAGTGACAAAGTTGTACAGAAAAGACCTCTCCAGATGCATAACAATGAAAAACGTGAGTTAACATACCCAGGTATATTGAAATGAAGTTTCAGTAGTAAGAGTTGCTGAGGTGTGGTGGCTGGATACAATAATATTGTTTGCAGAGTTTGCTCATGACACTATAGTTGTCATTACTTCTAACCCGACAAACAAAACATCCTGTCTACACCTTGTGGTGCGAGGGAATGTAACTCACCTCCTCAAGCCTGAGTAGTCAGTTTCTCATGGCTTATGATGAACTACTATATACCTAATACAAAACTAGGATTCACTTTACTTCTGTTGTCTTTTTTCATGATATTTTATTTGTGACTCTAACAGAACTTAGTGTAGTGACAGAGTCGCATCCCAAAGGTTACCTCATCTATGGAATAAACTTCCTATCTTCATAAAACAAAACCCATACCTCACTTTCTTCAAAAAGAATTTGGAGAAATTGATGGGGAACTGTAAATTCACTCCCAGGGTACTACCCATGTCCCTTATGGACAGAGGCAGTCTGTAAAATGACTCAGGATTTCAACACCCAAAGACCCATTACCCTGATATTACTTCATCACATATCTGTGGAATTAGGATATAATGTTGTCATATCCTGGATATTATTGGCTAGACTTGTAAAGGCTCTTGTGCCATCAGCCTAGTAATCACCTATAAACCTATGAACCTATTTGTTTTTGCAAGGTTAATGTGTGTTTGTGTGTGTGCGTGTGTGTGCGTGTGTGTGTGTGTGTGTGTGTGTGTGTGTGTGTGTGTGTGTGTGTGTGTGTGTGTGTGTGTGTGTGTGTGTGTGTGTGTGTGTCTTAACTTGTAATATGTTGTATAATTTCATTTTATCTAGATTTTACTACTTTTAGGAAACCGTAGGTTACAGAATCCAAGAGTGTCAGATTGCATTTGGAAAATGGATTGAATAGATAATGCTTTATGAAAGGAAATTCTGTTTCTTATTTGGAAAACTCCCACTTCTATGATCCACTTGATGAAATCAGATATACACCTGGAACTGTTTTTAACAATGCATAGTGAATTAATTAAAATAGTAAGTATTGCTCGGTGACAAAAGTGGACCTCAAATGGAGAAGGACTGTTGCAATGATTGCTAAATAAATTACAGTTGATACAAAAGTGGAGATAAGCAGTTATTTTTCATAGGGTTGCAAATGTTATACTATGTCATGTTAATATTTTTTAGAAGTATGAGCAGTAGATACCAGATTTACACAATATGATGTTGCTGTTTGTCTTTTCCCAGTTAGGGGTCGCCACAGCAGAACTCTGGTCCACTAATGATTGGCCGTTGTTTTTTATGGTGTCAAGTTGCCAGCCTGATGCCCAACCTTCAACAAAGGCATGCCCATTCAACACATGTCTTTCAAACACCCACTTGACCATGGGGAGGACATGCAGACTCCACACAGAAGGCACTCCCAACCCAAGCATCAAACAGAAGAACCTTTTGATGTGAGGCAACAATGCTACCGCTGAACAAGAGCAGTATTCAGTGTTTACACAATATGATAATGTTGCTAAATGTGCCTGTGATGTTTTTTGGATTCTTTAATTACTTATATTTATTTTAATATGAATTTGTAAGGGTGAACAATGTATCAATGAATATGCTTGAAAGTATAATCAAACGGCTGTAGGTTATAGCTTACCCATCATAATAAACCAAAAGCTTATGTCCAGAAGGACAAATAGACACACACTGAAGGTAAACAATTTAAGGACTGTGGTTATAAAACTGAGTGCACATGTATTCATGGATGCAAATACTTTAACATCCTTGCCCTTATAATGATGGGAATAGCGAGTCAGTAAATTAAGTTATAGATAAGCCTACCTGGTGGCTCCTCTTGCGACATACTTGTCTTCCCTTAAACAGCAGCACCGACATCATTCACTTGCTGTTGTGCACTTTTCACTGAGCTTTCTCAATCCCTTACAGAGGATAAGAACTCTTCATTCGGAGGTAGTGGTGGTTCTTTAACAGACCCCCCTGGTAGCCATATGTCCACAGGCCAATGCAGCTGGTCTCCTCCGGGCCAAAGAAATCATGTCTGTAGCCCAATGACATACCTCATGATATGTCCTACTGTGGCCCCGAGTAGTGTTGACATCATCCAGCAGCTGCTGCCAAATTTGCATATTTCCAAATGCATAGCCACAACCTCTCTCAAGCAGAAAGCCACACATCAAAGCTTCCGTCAGTGGGAATAGAGGCCAGGCCGCAGCTGTGAAAATACCAAATCTTAAAAACTAGACCACCAGGAACTCCCATGGGGATTCACTCATGGGGAACACTGGTCTTGTCATGCTGCTAGTCACAGAAGTCTCAGGAAAAAGTGAAAACTCATTTAGTCTGCACATTAAGCTTGAGAGGATTTAGCCCTGGAAGAAAGAAAGGGGTCACACTCCGCTACACTGCAGGGATTTTCATGGACTTGAGCAGCATTCCCCTTCTTAGGCTCTGATGTGTACCGTGCCAGCAGCACTACTTGTCCAGGGTGTGGTGCAATTTGGCTAACAGGCACAGTCACTGAAAGAGAGGCACAAAAGGAGACTGCTGCAATACCAGCATCTGTGTGTTGAGACCTAAGCGCTTTACCAACTTACCTGCTCTGGCTCGTCCTGTCTTGGGTGACAACAGCATCACCCTCAGGGAGTAAAAGTGCTCCCTTCATTGCAGGTGAGATGGACAAGTGGTTAAGTTGATGGACTAATAATCCATTGAGATCTGCATGTGTGGGTTCAACTCCCACTCTTGTTAGTAATTGATGCTCTTCTCAATTGTCCCTTTTACTGATAATCCATTGTGATCTACATGTGTGGGTTCAATTCCCACTCTTGTCAGTGATTGATGCTCTTCTCAATTGTTTCTTTTACTTAAAACTGATTCCTTACTCCTTGGGCTCTGAAGGCAGTGTATTCTATGTTTTCTCTGGCCCATGAAACCAAGTTTGGAAAAACAATAAAAGCCGTGAACTAAAAGAGAAAGGGAGACTAGTCAAGCACATAAAGTAAGTACAAGCAGGGTAAGAAGCACCTTTTTCTTTTCTAGTCTCAAAGTGAGCAGGATAAGCTTTATTCTTTTCCCAATCCTTTCCCAAGGAAAGAATCAAATATGAAAACACAAGCTTCAACTCCTGGGTAATTTTCCATGACTGCTTCATGTCCAGCACTCTGTGTTGAGGCCACAGCAGTCAGAGTTCAGATCTGAGACATGCCTGTGTGAGATGATTTGCATTTCTTCAACAACATTAAGAAAGGAAGGCTGAAAGTGCTCTGTTTGGTCAGGAAAGGGAAGGGAAGGTGATTAATCTATTTGTTCCACGGCATTAGTGTTAACAAAGTCCAGGAATCTTTGTGTGAGCATGTTGGTACTCGTATAAGCTTCCCAGTCAATGGAGGGATAGTAAATAGTGTGGGAAGAAATAGCCAGGGAATTGTTATGGCTAGGCTTGTATAGGCCTTAGGGCTGATAGTCTAGTACCAAACTATGAACCTATGAAATCACCCATGACTAGAGTGTTTGGTTGTAATCTGATTGACTCGAGCAGGTCCAGATAAGCAGCATGGGTATCTTGGATCATTGAAGGGGGCCTATAGCTAACGATGACTGGAATGGGGGTCTTACCCACAGTTAGTTGAACTTGGAGTAACTCCATGGAGTTTTCCTGTCTAACCAGTCTAGAGGTGTACTTATCTTTGATGAAGCTACATACTCCACATCCTTTGGTTCTCACACATTCATTTTGCAGTCTGAAAGTGTGGAAGGCACTGTAGCCTTGCAAGGCAGGGGTACTCTCTGCAGCCCTGAACCAAGTTTCTGTGACTGTACAGACATCAACATCCTCCAGAGAGAGGAGTGCTTCCAGAGAGTGCAGTTTCTGATTTAAACTCCTAGCGTTTAGCAGCATAACCTTTCATTTATTTGAGAGTGATATTTTCACGTCGGAAAGTTTTGCTCTTCAGGCCTTGCCTAAAAAAGGCAGTATCGGGGAGGCAAGTGCCTTAGCAAGTAACCAAAAGCCAAGAGGTGACAGTGAAGACTATCTCTGGCAAAGCAGCATAGTCTATCAACCATGTCATCCCAGGCTGACAGGAACTGGATCCCCTTAGAATGACACCAGAAACTAAGACAATTGTTGAGGTCAATCATTTTTTGTTTATATTGTGGTATCGTCTTAGGTGAAGATAGAATGCTGCTCAAGGCTAGGGACATACCTGCCTGGGACACACATTCATAGAGCTCAATCATGTCTCTCTTCATATAGTCCATTGAGGTACGTCTCAATTCATTCACACCAACATGAACTATGACGGAGTCATAATGGTACTTGCTGTTGACAAACTTGAGTGCATGTGTAATCTGATGGATCCTGGCACCCGATAAGACAGCTGACTGTAACCTTCTTGTCCAGCCTGGTGACTGGGACATCTGTGTGCCTCATAATGGGGTGACCTTTGACTAAAAAATTTGGTTTAGATGTGCTTTGCCGTAGGGGCTTATTTGGTGAGACACTGGTGCTTGTGTTTTTATGTGTATTGAGTGCTGTAGGTGCTGTGTGTTACGTTACACAATACTTTGAAAATGAAGACAAATACAGTTCTTTCTCTCTTTCAGTGGTTTTTATTATCTACAGTACAAACGTGTGGGAGCCTCATGGACAGCACCAGGGAGACTCCCAGAACAAAGGAATAAACAAGCTTATATACTGGTGATATTGCTGACAGTACAAAAATATAAAAATTAACCAATTAGACCATTATACAGGGCAATTAACCAATTAAAGGTTTACCCATAAACATGAGGCAATTCACATCATCTTATCTCTAGGCAGAGAAAGAAAATGGGATACACTTCCATAAAAGGCACATTTCCTGCTTTCAATCAGACTCTTGTTTTTCAGTATTTTCTCATTGCTCAGAGTTCATTCAAAGTTCACAGTACACAGTATATTTTAATACGTACAGACTGTCACATACTCAATTCCCTCAAACACATGCTTTGGCTGTTCATATTCTACAATTCCCCATTTGATGCTGTGTAAGCATCACCATTTAACCTATCATACATTTGTCCCAAATCTAACATAACCATGCTACTGGTCTTTTCATCACTGGAAAACATTGTCATTTCATCATCTACATTCATAGCTGCAAGCATATAAAACTTAGACACTTTCTTCACAGTTTTTGAAGACATTAATTTCAAGATCAGTGCTTTGATTAGAAATAAGACAAGAAAAGCAACAATTATCAATACTACAATTAATAAAATCAACTTCAACAGTCCACCTCCCCAGCCTGAGAACAGTTTGGTTAACCATGCCCATGTTGAACTTTCGGCCTCTTTGGCCTTTGAGAGTTCGGAAATTCTTTGAATCAGTTCAAGATGGCTTTCAATTTCGTGCTGATTGTCAGGAATAAATGTACAGCACTCCTCCTGGATTAAAGTGCAAGTTCCTTCTTTCGCCACTAGGGTGAAATCGAGAGCCATACGGTTTTGAAGTACTACAGCTCTCATAGCAGTCAATTCATCATTCACTAGTTCTAAGGCAGAAAATGTAGCATTGCTTAATATTTCAAGCAATTTAGATAGCTTTCTCAGTTCCCAAATTTATTTCACTGCTCCGTATGACGGAATTATACCAGCCCATGATATGACATCATCACCCAAGTCCATATGGGACAGTCCTTTGGTGCTAGCATGAGCTAATTCATGGTGATAGATCCATGAAGCATCAACTCGACCTACAGGATTGGCAGGTTTCTTGACCTCTCGAACGTTCCGAATTTTTCCTTTAGGTAATGCAGATACATGTCGAATGGCTGGGACTAGGTAGCCCAGGAAGCAGCTGCCAGACCAGTTTCCTGGTAGCCATTTATATGCTTTTCTTCCACACACAAAATAACAATTTTCTACTTTAATGGTGATGTTGATAGACTTGAAGTGATCCCCAGTGTCCTGCAGTCCTTGGAATATTTTCCAATAGACAGTTTCTATTTTTGGGAAAAGTTAGCTATAGAGTTTTTAACAAGTCTTTTTATAGGTGAGAAATCTGTTACACAACCCGAATTGTCTGCAGTGCAGTTGTGTACCACTGTTCTGTTGCAATGGCTCCACCCTACTCTAGTTTTACCAAGTTTTTGAAAACACACAGTTCTGTTTTGGCGGAGGGATAACTGTAATGCTATCTTGTCCTTTAAAACAACATTTGATGTATCGTAGATCAGATTCATCCAGATTTCATTAACCCCTAAAGGGGCTACATTTAGCATTAATCCCCCATGAACAGTAGGAATAGCAGTGCAAATCCAGCAGTCCAAGACATTGAGGGATGATGCATAGGTGTATTTAATAGCTTGGTAGGTGTTGAAAGGTGGATGCCACGTAGCTCGTTTGGCATGAGGCGTAGTTGGAGCTTGAAATAATAATGGCCACAGTAAAAATAACAAATCAACAAGAATAACCACCAAAATAGCCGTGCAGTGCTTTTGCGGAAATGGTGGTTGCACTTGTATTGTTTCTGGAGGGTGAGGTTGTCCAAATGGATAAACATCAGGCATTGTCAGGTGCTGGTACAGTGTGGCTTTGAGTGCAAGTAGCAATAGATGGAGAATCAGGAGTTGCAAAAGGTAGAGGCTGTTGATCTTCAGATGGGATGACCTTCTTGACGTGCGATATGTGAATCCAGGTGGGTGAGCCTTGTAGTCGCACCGCTGATGATGTCATCAGTAGAACCAGGAAGGGCCCCTTCCAGCGTGGCTGAAGCGCTGTTTTTCGAGAGAATGACTTGATGTACACCCAATCTCCTGGTTGTAGTGCGGAGGACAGGAAAGGATCAGGGATATGTTGAGCCGCTGCTATCTGGCGGTGATGAAACTGTAAAAAAGAGACAAGAGAAGTGCAATATGCAAGAATGTCATGATCAAATGCATCATACTCAGAAAAGGATGGTGGTGGAGTCATGGGCATACGCATAGGGTGGCCCATGAGGATTTCATGAGGAGAAAAACCTTTAGTAGGATGTACTTGCGCTCTCATAGAGAGTAGGGCTAGAGGTAGGGCCTGTACCCAAGTGAGGCCCATTTCAGTAGTAATTTTAGCCAGTCTGGTTTTCAGTGTCTGATTCATGCGTTCAGTAATACCTGATGCCTGTGGTCTATATGGACAATGAAATTTCAGAGTGATGCCTAACATTTTACACAGTGAATCAATTAACTGAGCAGCAAAATGTGTTCCACGGTCTGAATATATTTGACAGGGAACACCAAATCGAGGTATCAATTCATAACAAAGTTTCTTAGCAACTGAAATAGCATCATTCTTAACACATGGGTAGGCTTCTAACCACCCAGAAAAAACATCAACAACAGTTAAAACATATTTGAAACAAGCACAAGGTGGAAGTTCAATAAAATCCCATTGCAAGGCGCAAAATGGTCCCAATGGTTTTGGCAGTGGTTGTGCGGGAGCCAGAGTGCCTTTTGAAATATTATACTGTAAATAAATGGAGCACATGCTCAAAAAATGCTGTACAGAAGCAGAAAGTCCTGGGGCAAACCAATCCTTTTGGATTTGTTTTATTAATGCTTGTACCCCAACATGGGCTGGCAAATGATATGCTTTAATAAGAGAATTTAACATGGACATTGGACAGAACAATCTGCCATCTAGATGTTGCCAAATGAGATTGGTGTGCTTAAAACAACCTTGAGCCAGCCATGTTCTTCTTTCTGATTCTGGGACTTCATCCTGTAAAGCTTTTAACACTGTGGTATCAAAAGTAACCATTGGTTGCAAAGGCTGCAAAAAATGTCCCTGAACAGTGTGTGAAAGAGCAGCCTGTTTAGCATCCCAGTCAACTAAATTATTGCCCTTGGTTTCAAAAGAATCATTAGATTGATGGGCTGCACATTTAACAACAGCAAGTTTAGATGGTAATAATAAGTCTTGTAGCAAGTTATTGATATAAAAATGTTTTTTAACAGTGCCCCAGAAGAAGTTAAAAACCCTCGTTCTTTCCATAGTATACAAAAATCATGAACAACACCATGGGCATAACGGGAGTCAGTATATATAGTAACGGACTTGTCCTTCGCTATTTTGTATGCATTCGATAATGCCACTAGTTCTGTAGCCTGCGCGGAAGTGCCTGGGGGTAATCGTGCTGACCTTAAAACTTCAGTCGGAGTACAGACTGACCAAGCAGCTTGGAATTCACCAGAGTTTGTACATAAGCAGGATCCATCGACAAAAAGAACTAAATCAGGATTTTGCAAAGGAGTGTCATATAGATACAACCTAGGAGAAAGAACAGAGTTAACTACAAGCACACAATCATGTGGTTCACCCTCATCTGAAGTTGGTATTAAAGAGGCAGGGTTCAGTGGTGGGCAGCGTATGACTTGCAGGGCAGGATTATTTATTAAACTTAGTTCATATTTAGTAAGGTGTGCATTTGAAACATACTGTGTTTTTGTCTTTAGAAGTAGTGCCTGAACAGCATGTGGGACTGCTAAAATAGTATCATGTCCCAAGGTTAGTGGGGCTGCCATATCAACCAAAACAGCAGCAGCTGCCACAGCCCATAAGCAAGCTGGGTACCAGAGGCAACCGGATCATTCTGAGTGCTATAATAAGCAATAGGTCGGTAGCCTCCAGTGCGTTGCTGGGCCAGGAGACCTAAGGCAGTTTTGTTTCGCTCACAGCAAAAGAAAACAAAAGGTTTGGAATAATCTGGCAACCCTAAGGCAGGAGGATTTACCAAGGCTGTTTTGATAGCCTGAAAAGCCTCATCGTGTTGTGATGTCCAGGGTAAAGGTTCTGTAATATCCTTTTTTAGTAGTTGTAACAGGGAGGCTGAAATTTCCAAAAAATTAGGCACCCACTATCGACAGTATCCAGCTAGGCCAAGGAATCCTCGAAGCTGCCTCTGGGTTACAGGGCGTGGAGCACTTTGAATAGAAGTTATACGATTTGGGAGTATTTGACGAGAACCCGTTGTAATAATATGTCCCAAATACTGCACCTTTTCTTGACAGAATTGTAATTTTGATCTATTTACTTTAAACCCTCGTGTAGCTAAACAGTTTAACACTAGAAGGGAATCTTCCCTACATGAGTTACTGTCTGGTGAAGCTACAAGAATATCATCCACATATTGGACTAGAACTGAACGTGATGGTAGTTGCAGATCCTGCAACTGTCTATGCATCTCTAGAAAATAAGGTTGGGGATTCTACATATCCCTGGGGCAATCGAGTCTAAGTATACTGCTGACCTTTGTAGGTAAATGCAAATAAATACTGACTGTCGGGATGTACTGGAATAGAGAAAACAGATGATGAAATAGCTATTACCGTAAAACATTTTGCAGTAGGTGCGATACAGCTAAAAATAGTAGCTGGGTTTGGTACAATCGGGAAAACAGGCAAAACAGCTTTGTTAACTTCCCACAAGTCCTGCACAAATCTGTAAGCTTGTTTGCCAGGTTTTTTCACCAGTAATATTGGGGTATTACATGGGCTTGTGGTGGGTACTATGATCCCTTGCTGTTCTAATGCCGAAATAACAGGGGCAATACCAGATATAGCCTCAGCTGTCAAAGAGTACTGTAGTACTCGTGGTAACTTTGCTCCTGGTTTTAGGGTTATTTTTACAGGAGTAGCTGAGGTCAAAAACCCTACATCATTGTCATGAGTAGTCCACAGGTGAGAGGGTAGGGAATGTAAATACTCATTTCTGTCAGAATTTGGCTGGATACACATCGTCTGTAAAATGACGGAGTCATCTAAAGCTGCCAGAGTACTATCCTGTTGGTCTGAAGGTACTTGGAGATAAACTCCATCAGCTGTTCAAAAAATGGTGGCCCCCAATTTGCAAAGCAAGTCTCTTCCTAATAGATTTAAAGGTGTTGAGGGTCCTACTAAAAATGCATGGTCATCCTGTAGAGGTCCCAAAATTACTGGGACTGGGACAGTTTCGGAATACTCAATAGGTATACCAGAGACACCAACTCCTCTAGTTATTTTGTTGGAGAGGGGAACATTCATGGCTGCTTTGCCAGCTAGCATGGATTTAGTCGCTCCAGTATCAATTAAAAATGGATAGGGTTTATTTTTAACCAGTAACATAACATGTAGTCCATCCTGATCCACAGGAATAAAAGGACACACTTGCTGTTGTTTCTGTTCAGGGAACCTTCATTGTGGTTGCTGTCGATTGGACGGCGTCCAGTTAGAATTCCACTGATGTGATGCACCAGTGTATGGTGCAGGTTGCTCAGCCAAATATGGACACTCATTTTTCCAATGGCCTGCTTGGCCACAGTTGAAACACTCTGTCTGATTACTAGAGTTCTGGGGTGGGGCCGACTGTGTTCCCTGTCAATTTTGTCTATTCTGATTTCCTGCTCCTTGGTGTCCACCCCTCCCTCTCACTCACCCTCATCCTCTACCCCACTGACCAAAAGTGCTACACATTTGGATTTGTGCTTTTACTAATTTCTCCTGTAAATCCTTCTTTTCTTTAGCTAAATGGTCAGATAGGTATTGTACCTGCTGGACTAGCTCGTGTAAGCCCAAACTAGGCCAGTTTAAACAAACTTCCTTTAACTTGTCCCTCACCTGAGGGTATAACCCATCTACAAAGGCAGCTGACAGCCCGCTTTGTGCTGGTCCTTCGGTGGGTTCTGGGTACCCGGAATATGCCTCAAAGGCTTTAGTGAGTCAATTTAGGTATTCGTCTATAGGCTCATCCTCTTTCTGTATGACTGATCTAATTTTCGACCAGTTGGGGGTAGGTGGCACTATTACAGTGATAGTATCAACTATACATTGCCTAACCGCTTAAAACCCATTCTCCCCTTGTATGTTGTGCTTCGGTATTGGGGTAGGAACATTAGCATGATCCCAGATAAGTTTCATCAGATCAGCTGGGACAGCATATTGGAGGACAGCTCTAACTTCTTCTATGGTAGGATTTTGCAAGCAGATATGTCCTGCCAATATGCGTTGAAACTTCGCTGGGTTAGTACGAATAGGCGGGAGTGATTTAGTGATTGCTTGAAAATTGATTGCTGACCACGCCCTAGGTACTACTACAGTAGCCGGTTGTCCCACTTCCCTAGCATGTGCTGGGTTTGGGACTTCTCTCAGTGGGAATACTCCTTCTTCATCTGATGGGCTAGTGCCCGATTCAGAATCAGAATCTGGATTAGATTTTTCCGGACCAATGTAGCCATCATTATCTTCAATTACAATTGGGCATTGCTTGTAATATTTACCCTTGTGTAAATATACAGCTTTTTTATTGTGATATATTTTCAGCTAGCTAGACCTAGGGTCAAAAAGCATTTGTGCTTTTCTTTTCTGCTGTTTTTTTGTCTTATAATGGGTTAGTCTAGGTGATGGTTTACCTGTATCTGTTTGGTCAGGTTGTTCTATAATCGGTCTGTTTGGCTGGCCTTCCATTACCTGAGCTCCGCTTGCAGAGTCGGGAGCGTTCTGCTGTTCTCCCCGCCGGCCTTCACCCTCTTTTGTGGAGCTCACTGCTCTGTCTTGAACCTGTGAGGGCTGATATTGCGGTGGAGGAGCCGTAGGGGGTGGGGGAACCAGGGGTTATCATCCTCAGATGATTCAGTTATTTGTAATTTACTTAATTCCTGTACAGGATATAATCCCTTAAAGGGTGGTTTCTTTAAGCGTTTACCATCTGCTACATCTAGATTACTTGCAGTATGTCGCAGTTCCTTTATCTGTTCTTTTAATTTCTTTTGATTGCCTTTAAGACTACTGACGACCGAGTCCTTTTCCCTTTCTTTAGCCTCACACATCCAATCATTAAAAGCTGCCCAGCACAACCCTGGTATTTTTTCCTTTCTTTTTTAATTTCTTTTGCAAATTAGTCAATATATCTTTATTAAAACTACCATTTTTGGGAAAAGCAAGGTTACCATCATATTTAGTAAGGGCGATCCACTGATTTAAAAACATGCAACTGTCCCGGGACACATGGTAAAACATATAACCAGCTGGTATACCTTTTTCTGGCTCATTTATTTTTCCCGCACTCGCTCCCATTTTCACTCAAATAGAGCTATACTTGTGTAATACAGGTTTAGCTAAGGCATTATATAAACGTCTTGTTACCCCACTATCATACCTCCTTTCATACATATGTCGCCAGTATTTTCCGTATTAACCCACACTCATACTGCGCATTCAATAGCAGAAAAGAAATGCATGCCACTTACCTCAAAACAACTGATTGAGAGAAATCATACCATTTTCTGCATAAAAAAATTATTTTCAAATCTTTAAAGCAGACAGATGCAGAAAAATGAAAGGAACACTGCCGAAACAGAAAAATCTGTTATGGGCCCTATTGTTGGCAGTATTTCATTCAGTTCCTGACTGCTGCAGCTTGTTCTCAATTCAGATCCGAGTAAACGGCACCAATTGTTACGTTACACAATACTTTGAAAATGAAGACAAATACAGTTCTTTCTCTCTATCAGTGGTTTTTATTATCTACAGTACACACGTGTGGGAGCCTAATGGAAAGCACCAGGGAGACTCACAGAACAAAGGAATAAACAAGCTTATATACTGGTGATATTGCTGACAGTACAAATATATAAAAATGAACCAATTAGACCATTATACAGGGCAATTAACCAATTAAAGGTTTACCCGTAAACATGAGGCAATTCACATCATCATATCTCTAGGCAGAGAAAGAAAACCGGATACAGTTCCATAAAAGGCACATTTCCTGCTTTCAAGCAGACTCTTGTTTTTCAGAATTTTCTCATTGCTCAGAGTTCATTCAAATTTCACAGTAAACAGTACATTTTAATATGTACAGACTGTCACATACTCAATTCACTCAAACACATGCTTTGGCTGTTCATATTCTACATGTGTTAGGTGTAGCATCTTTGTGTTTGGAAGGTTTCTGGTGTTAAGGTAGGTTTCTGCTGAGTACCTCTGCGTATGATGGTTTAAGTGTTGAGTGCATGGTTTGCATAAGAGGTGTAGTATGTCAGCTGACAACCCATTCAGTGTTACTGTTCTGTGCGTGAGAGAGCAAGGATTCCAGATTCTTAGTGTAGATGCATCTCTCACAAATTGTACTTGGCTGATTTAGGAGTAGAGGGTTGTCAGTGTACATGACGCAGTTGCTACACTGCCTCAGGATACCCATGTCAATCAGGCTGGAGGGAGAACTGGAGGGAGACTGACCATCCATAATGTTAGGTTAAATCCTGTTTTCACAGTGTAGGAAGTAGTAGTAGAAGAGCAGAAAGCTATTGCCCAGCTATAATGTCAAGGCTAGCTGCCTATCTGTCTGCTCTAACCATGCGGTCTGCAGTCGAGGGCAGTAGTTGAACTCTGATACAATGCAGCATATGCAGGCTCGACTGACAGCAGCAAAAAACAAATGCATTGAAGCCCCCTAATTGGGAATTGAATGCAGGAAGTGGTGGCAAGACTCTCATATCCAACCATTACACCACCAAGAACTCCTCTGGCAGGCACATCCATGGAGGTCTCTTGTCTTGTCATGCTGCTAGTCAGACCAATTTAGTAATAGCATTAGAAGTCTCAGGAAAAAGTGAAAACTCATTTAATCTGCACATCAAGCTTGAGAGGATTTAGCCAAGAAAGAAAGAAAGGGGTCGCACTCAGCTACACTGCAGGGATTTTCATAGACTTGAGCAGCATTCCCGTCTTAGGCTCTGATGTGTACTGTGCCAGCAGCACTACTTGTCCAGGGTGTGTTGCGATTTGGCTAACTGGCACAGTCACTGAAAGAGAGGTACAAATGGTGACTGCTGCAATACCAGCATCACTGTGCTGAGACCTAAGCGCTTTAACAACTCACCTGCTCTCGCTCGTCCTGTCTTGGGTGTCAACAGCATCATCCTCAGAGAGGAAAAGCACCCCTTTCATTACTGACGAGATGGCCGAGTGGTTAAGGTGATGGGCTACTAATCCATTGTGCTCTGCATGCATGGGTTCGAATCCCACTGTCGTCAGTGTTTGATGCTGTTCTCAGTAGTGCCTTTTACTTAAAACTTGTGCCTTACTCCTTGGGCTCTGAAGGCAGTGTATTCTAGGCTTTCTCTGGCCCATGGAACCGAGTCTGAAAAAACATAAAAGTCGTGAACCAAAAGAGAAAGGGACACTAGTCAAGCACATGCAGTAAGCACGAGCAGGGTAAGAAGCACATTTTTCTTTTCTAGTCTCAAAGTGAGTAAGATAAGCTTTATTTTTTCCCCCATCCTTTCCCAAGGAAAGTATCAAGTATGAAAACACAAGCTTCAACCGCTGGGTGATTTGCCACGACTGCTTCATGTCCAGCACTCTGTGTTGAGGCCGTAGCAGTCAGAGTTCAGATCTGAGACTCGCCAGTGTGAGATGATTTGCATTTCTTTTCTTCATCAGCATTAAGAAAGGAAGACTGAAAGTGCTCTGTTTGGTCAGAAAAGGGAAGGGAAGGTGATTAATGTGTTTGTTTCAGGGCATTAGTGTTAACAAAGTCAAGGAATATTTGTGTGAGCATGTTGGTACTCGTATACGTTTCCCAGTCAATGGAGGGATAGTTAAAATCACCCATGACTAGCGTGTTTGGTTGTAATCTGATTGATTCGAGCAGGTCCAAATAAGCAGCGTGGGTATCTTGGATCATTGAAGGGGGCCTATAGCTAGCGATGACTGGAAGGGGGGGGTCTAACCCACAGTTAGTTGAACTTGGAGTAACTCCATGGAGTTTTCCTGTCTAACCAGTCTAGACGTTCATAGGTTCATAGGTTGGTACTAGGCTATCAGCCCTAGGGCCTAGGCAAGCATAGCCATAACAATTCCCTGGCTATTTCTTCCCACACTATTTACTTCCCTGGACCCTGTCTAGCATGGCGACTGACGTGATCCCCGGGGTGAATTTCCTTTCTCCCATCGAATCGTCAAGGTTCCTTTTGAAGATGGCCAAAGAGGCACTCTGCTTGACATGTATGGGCAATCTATTCCAGAGTCTAGGGAGTCTCTGGGTCAGGAACCTATCCCTCCAGCATGTTTTGTTTATTGTGATGACAAGGTTTAGATTCCTGGAGTGTGTGGCTCTGAGGGAATGGGATTTCTTTAAGTGTAGCATGTCCAACAGCTCTGGGTTTGACATGGCCTTGTATGTTAAGCAGAGATCGCCTCTGAGTAGATGATATTCAACAGAGTATAGCTGGAGTTTTTTAAAGCAGTCAGCGTAGGGCATCTGCTTTAGGCCTGTGATTCTTTTAGTGAGATATTTCTGTGGCCTTTCCAGTTGTTGCAGATGACTTGAGAAGTACATACCAAATGAGGCATTGTATTCTATAACGGGTCTAATGAGGGATGATTACAGTGGGACAATGACCTCCCTTTTTCTGGATGAAAAGTCCTTAGTAATGAGGTATGCCCACATAGAAGAATTTTCTGACTGTTGTGGTAATGTGGTTATCGAAGGTGAGACCACTGTCCACCTGTGTCCCCAAGTCTCTTATCACACTTTTGGTGTTTAGTGTACTGCCACCTATATGGTAATTCATGGGTACATGCCTTTTCCCAAAGGGGATAACTATACATTTCTTGACATTGAGCTTGAGCCCATGGCTCTGGCACCAAGCATCTGCTTCTGTAAAGCACTTTTGTAGAGTATCCACATCATTTTGGGATTCAGTAATGGCTCCCAGTTTGCTGTCATCTGCGAACTTTGTTAGCCAGAGTCCCTTAGTGTTGGCGTGTACTTCAGAGAAGTAGATGCCAAACAAGAGCAGTCCCAGGACTGAACCCCGAGGTACTCCACTTGTCACTTGTCTGGAGCTGGATTTGGAGTCGGCTACTTTTACAGTCTGGGTTCTATCAGTAAGCCAGTTAGCAACCCATTGGGTGACATATGGATTAATGCCCAGCTTAGTAAGTTTATCTATGATTCCAGAGTGGGGGATGGTGTCAAAGGCATTGGCAAGGTCTAGATAGGCTGTGTGAACCACCTTGCCCTTGTCCATGGCTCTAGAGACTGATTCGAAGAAGTCAATCAGGTTCAGAAGACAAGAACGGCCCTTCACGAACCCAAACTGGGTGTGGTCCAGTGTTTGAAGGTTGCCAATGTCTTTGTTTATAAGTTCCACTGTAATACGCTCCATGGCCTTGCAGATAAGGCTCATCAGACTGATGGGACGGTAGTTTCCGGGATCCAATGTGGATCCCCCCTTGTGGCGTGGGATAACTGTAGTGCTGCGCCACTCAGTAGGCACAAAACCAGAGGTGAAGCTATGATTAAACATGACACTTAGGAGTGGTGCATGTAATACACAGCACGGAATGTCATCTGGTCCCATGGATGCTGTATTCTTAGCTTTGGAGAGTGTGTTTTTTACCTGTGTGGCCATTATTACCGGAATTTGGCAATATTCCGGTATTGAGATGGGTCATTTAGGGGGTGATAGGGGGGTGAAGTTGGCACTGAATCGATCTGCCAGGATATTGGCAATATCCTTGGGATCAGTATATTTAATGCCATTCTGTTTTAGCTCAGAGCAGATCTGAGCATTGACATTTAGATTCTTGACATAGTTATAGAATGCCTTGTGGTTGTCTTTGGAATTTTTGGCAATTTTATTTTAGTAACTAGCTTTGGAGGATTTTATGATTTCAGTTTCTTACTGAGGCTGGTAAGGGAGTTTTTTGCATCCTGGGATTTTCCTCTTTTCTGCAAAAGTTTCTTCCTTTTGTTGTAAAGTTTGTTTATGGCAGAGGACCACCAGATTGGCTTCCTTTTTTTGGATGAGAGCATCTTGGTTCTATTTGGGATGGCACGATTCATGCATGAGTGGATGTGCTCGTACAGTGCCTTAGTGTAGGATTCAGCAGTTGAACTTTCAGTTCCCGTCTGCATGGGTGTCATGAAGTTTGTCACTTCTGACTTGAGTAGCATGAAGTTGGCTTTGGAGAAGTTTTTTATGAAGGTTTCCTTACAGGGAGGTGGGGGTGGGATGTGGATGTTAAGGGTGATTAGCTTATGGTCAGACCTGACTAACGAGGGGGTGACCATAGGTGTGGAGCATCGATTTCCCATGTTGGTAATGACCAGGTCTAGGATATTGGAGCCCCTGGTGGGACTATGGATTAATTGATCCAGGGCATTAGAATTTATGAATTCCAAGAACCGTTGGGCAAAGGTGTTGGTACACGAGTAGTTTTCCCATTTAATGGCAGGGTAGTTAAAATCACCCAGTATTAGGGTTTTTGGTTCTATCTTAATATTTTCCAGTATGTTTAGAAAGGTGTAGTGAGAATCTCGGGGCATGGTGGGGGATCTGTAGCAAGCTACAATTTGGATTGCAGTCTTACCTAGTGTTAGTTGCACCTGGAGAATTTCAGATGCATTGTGTTGGGCAACTAGCCTGGTGGTGTGAATATCCTTGGTGAATACTGACACTCCTCCACCTTCAGTGTTTAGGTCCTGATATGGTGGACGAAAAGTGTGGTAAGAGTTATAGCCTGGTATTGCAGGGGTGCTCTCTGGAGCCTTGAACCAGGTCTCAGTTACTGCACAGATATCAATGTTCTCCATTTTTAGGAGTGCCTCGAGAGAGTGCATTTTGAGGTTTAGACTTCTAGCATGGAATAGCATTACCTTCAGATTTTGCATGCTTTTACCTGTTACGGTGGTGGTTGTGTCCTTTGAAGTTTGCCTAAAAAAGGTACTATAGGGGTGGCAAGAGCCTTAGCCAGTAACCTGAATCCCAAGGGCGACAGGTGCAGACCATCTCTGGCAAAGCATCGTGGTCTGTCGATCATGTCATCCCAGGCAGACGGATACTGGATCCCCTTTGAATGACACCAGAAGCTTAGCCAATTGTTGAAGTCAATCATTTTGTCCTTATATTGTGGTATCATTCTGGTCGAAGGCAGGATGCTACTCAGGGCTAGGGTCATACCTGCCTGGACCACATGATCCGAGAGCTCTTCCATGTCTCTTTTAATGTAGTCCAGGGAGGTACGTCTCAAGTCATTCACTCCAACATGGACAATGACAGAGTCATATTTGTACTTGTTGTGGAGTGACTTGAGTGCATGCGTTATGTGGCTGATCCTGGCACCCGACAGGCAGCTGACTGTAATTTTCCCCTTGTTCAACCTGGTGAGTGGGACATCAGTGTGCTGGACTATAGAGTCACCTATGACTAAAGTATTAGGTACGTTGTCTTGCCTTAGGGGCTGTTGCTGGGTGGCACACTGGTGTTGTGAGCTATGTGACACTTTGGTTGTGACTGGTGTTTGTTTGCGTTTCAGCTTCAGAGGTCCTTGTTGCTTGGGCATGTTACAGTTAGGGGCCTCTGCATATGTGGATTTAGTGTTGCTATATGTGGGTGTTGGTGGTGTGGGTTTAGAAGGGTTATGTGTTGCTTGAGGTTTGGTGTGGGTGTTAACCTTCTCCTCTTGACTGTCTAGCACAATTTTGGGTGGAGAGAACTTTGCTTCCATTTTGGCTATGTAAGTGCATCCCTCACAGGTTATAGTGTTGGGTGGTAGGAGGAAAGGGTTGTCTGTATACATGAGGCAATTGTTGCATTGCTCCAGTATGCCCAGATTCACCAGGTGGACAGGGGAAATCACTGGAAGCTGACCCTTGGACATGCCAGGTTTGGTGCTTTTTTTTTTTTTTTTTTTAAAAGTACAGGAGCTATTTTCCCTTACTTTAGCAAGGTGCTTGCAATTATAGGCTGTTTAGTGTCTACGATTAATTTCTTCTTATTAACAAGGAGAGTTCAGTGCTTGTATCAGTTTAAGGCTTCCTAGTGCTTTCCAGCAGGTATTAGAGCAAGTGCTAGTCACAGGGATGCTTAAAGGTAAGATGAAAAAAAATGCACACTGCAGTGGGCACTAGAGAAGCTAGATGTGAAAGTAGGTAACTTAAGTTTTACCTGTTTAAAAAGTTAAGGTTTAGTGGAGAGTTACTATTTTTAAAACAGCAAGATGCATTGAAAGGGGTGGTCTCTTTTGTATTTTGGCACTATGGAATACAGTAGGATGGCCAATAAATTTAAATAGCTGAAGGGGAGGGATTTCAAATATGATGATTTTGTGATTACTCACACAAGCCAGTGAAAGCAGAGAGGAAATGAGATATATGGTCAGATTAACATAAGAGGGAGGAAACTAGAAAAAACAGTGGTATTTAAAAAGACAAATTACGACAGGGTGGGAAAAAATTTCAAAATTCTGCCTCACAGAACAGATGGAGCTGTGGACTCTTTTGAAGTTTTAATATGCAGTTAAAGCTGAATGCAAGCAAAACACAAGATAAAGAAAACAAACCACAGTATTCAAAATATAAAAAGGCAATAAAGGAATACAAAATACAACAAATAAAAGCAAACTAACCTTTCCTTCAGAGCAAAGTGTAGCAGTCTGGATGAGCCTTTCTGGTAAAGGTGTACTTATCGTTGATGAAGCTAGGTACTCCTCCTCCTTTGGTTCTCACACATTCATTTTGCAGTCTGAAAGTGTGGAAGGCACTGTAGCCTTGCAAGGCCGGGGTACTCTCTGCAGCCCTGAACCAAGTTTCTGTGACTGTACAGACATCAACATTCTCCAGGGAGAGGAGTGCTTCCAGAGAGTGTAGTTTCTGATTTAAACTCCTAGCGTTTAGCAGCATAACCTTTAATTTATTTGTGAGTGATATTCTCACGTCGGAAAGTTTTGCTCTTCAGGCTTTGCCTAAAAAAGGCAGTGTGGGGGAGGCAAGTGCCTTAGCCAGTAACCAAAAGCCAAGAGGTGACAGTGAAGACTATCTCTGGCAAAGCAGCATAGTCTATCAACCATGTCATCCCTGGCTGACAGGAACTGGATCCCCTGAGAATGACACCAGAAACTAAGACAATTGTTGAGGTCAATCATTTTTTGTTTATATTGTGGTATCGTCTTAGGTGAAGGTAGAATGCTGCTCAAGGCTAGGGACATACCTGCCTGGGACACACATTCATAGAGCTCAATCATGTCTCTCTTCATATAGTCCAGTGAGGTACGTCTCAAGTCATTCACACCAACATGAACTATGACGGAGTCATAACGGTACTTGCTGTTGACAGACTTGAGTGCATGTGTAATCTGATGGATCCTGGCACCCGATAAGACAGCTGACTGTAACCTTCTTGTCCAGCCTGGTGACTGGGACATCTGTGTGCCTCACAATGGGTGACCTATGACTAAACAATTTGGTTTAGATGTGCTTTGCCATAGGGGCTTATTTGGTGAGACACTGGTGCTTGTGTTTTTATGTGTATTGAGTACTGTAGGTGTTATGTTAGGTGTAGCATCTTTGTGTTTGGAAGGCCTCTGGTGTTTAGGTAGGTTTCTGGTGAGTACTTCCACGTATGATGGTTTAAGTGTTGAGTGCATGGTTTGCGTAAGAGGTGTAGTATGTCAGCTGACAACCCATTCAGTGTTACTGTTCTGTGCGTGAGAGAGCAAGGATTCCAGATTCTTAGTGTAGATGCATCTCTCACAAATTGTACTTGGCTGATTTAGGAGTAGAGGGTTGTCAGTGTACATGACGCAGTTGCTACACTGCCTCAGGATACCCATGTCAATCAGGCTGGTGGGAGAACTGGAGGGAGACTGACCATCCATAATGTTAGGTTAAATCCTGTTTTCACAGTGTAGAGAGTAGTAGTAGAAGTGCAGAAAGCTATTGCCCAGCTATAATGTGAAGGCTAGCTGCCTAACTGTCTGCTCTAACCATGCGGTCTGCAGTCGAGGGCAGCAGTTGAACTCTGATACAATGCAGCATATGCGGGCCTGACTGACAGCAGCAAAAAAAGTTCATTGAAGCTTCCCTGACCGGGAATCGAACCCGGGCCGCGGCGGTGAGAGCGCCGAATCCTAACCACTAGACCACCAGGGACTCCCCTGTTAGGTACACTCACGGAGCTCTCTTGTCTTGTCATGCTGCTAGTCAGAGCAATTTAGCAATAGCATTAGAAGTCTCAGGAAAAAGTGAAAACTCATTTAATCTGCACATTAAGCTTGAGAGGATTTAGCCATGGAAGAAAGAATGGGGTCGCACTCTGCTACACTGTAGGGATTTTCATAGACTTGAGCAGCGTTACCCTTCTTAGGCTCTGATGTGTACTGTGCCAGCAGCACTACTTGTCCAGGGTGTGGTGCGATTTGGCTAACTGGCACAGTCACTGAAAGAGAGGCACAAAAGGCAACTGCTGCAATACCAGCATCTCTGTGCTGAGACCTAAGCACTTCAACAACTCACCTGCTCTGGCTCGTCCTGTCTTGGGTGTCAACAGCATCACCCTCAGAGAGGAAAAGCACCCTATTCATTACAGGCGAGATGGCCGAGTGGTTAAGGCGATGGACTGCTAATCCATTGTGCTCTGCATGCGTGGGTTCGAATCCCACTCTCGTCGGTGTTTGATGCTGTTCTCAGTAGTGCCTTTTACTTAAAACTGGTGCCTTACTCCTTGGGCTCTGAAGGCAGTGTATTCTAGGCTTTCTCTGACCCATGGAACCGAGTCTGAAAAAACATAAAAGTCGTGAACCAAAAGAGAAAGGGACACTAGTCAAGCACATGCAGTAAGCACGAGCAGGGTAAGAAGCACATATTTCTTTTCTAGTCTCAAAGTGAGTAAGATAAGCTTTATTTTTTCCCTGTCCTTTCCCAAGGAAAGTATCAAGTATGAAAACACAGGCTTCAACCGCTGGGTGATTTGCCACGACTGCTTCATGTCCAGCACTCTGTGTCGAGGCTGCAGCAGTCAGAGTTCGAATCTGAGACTCGCCAGTGTGAGATGATTTGCATTTCTTTTCTTCGTCAGCATTAAGAAAGGAAGACTGAAAGTGCTCTGTTTGGTCAGAAAAGGGAAGGGAAGGCAATTAATCTGTTTGTTCCAGGGCAT